>NC_046154.1:218662295-218913141 GCF_011064425.1 Rattus rattus
GGTGCATTAAAAATAAAAACAAGCTAAAAACTCAAAATAGCCCCCAAATTTTAGAGACACATGGATTTGATTGCAAAGCAAACCTAAGTTTTACCAACTCTTCAGGCTTCATAAATATGGGATGGGATAAAGATATATCCAGTCCAGATAGCTGTGAGGGTGCCAGATAACATACAGGGACTATTCAAATGGATAACAAGTCCCAGACTGACTAGGACATGGCTTCACCTCTTCCTCCAAACCTTTAAGGTTGAAATTCCCTTCGAACACTCTTGTTCTTAACTCCTGAGCCATGTCAAGTGAATCCTTCCAGGTGAACTACGCTTCAAAGTGTGAAACAGATTTTGAGGTATTATTCCTTGAAATCAGCCAAATTCTGACCATTTTGCCTCAAGGCTCAACTCTAATTTGAACTTTAACTTGCCTCTAATTAGCTTTCATTGCTCCCCCTGGTCCTTTTTCAGATTCATTTTATTTCATGTACTCAGAAGATTCTGCTTATAGATCTAATCCAAAACACTAAAAATCTGCTGACTTTATTTTAAAACTGATTTCATACTATTATCACTACCTTATCTTCACAGGTACTTTGACCTAGTGTCCCAGTTATTATTAGACAGGTATGAATATGCATCTATCCAGAAAGGTCACAAGTCCTCTTCAAAAAACTCACCTGCTAGGATAGAGCAAATTAGATATTAAAGAATATAAGTTGACCCTGGTGATAGCTTCATAGTCATTAATTTTAATTCTTAGGTCAAAATGTCGTATTTTTAAGTACCCCATAAAGATGCCACTTTCCTATTTCTAGTTTATATCTCCAGTTCACGGATTTTCTTTGAAGTGTAATTGATAATGATAATTGACTCAGTAAACTTTCTTAATAAAGAATAGTATTCTTCATGGAAAACCTGTCAAACAGGACCCATTATAGGTAGGGTTGTATGAAATTTTTCTTCATCTACTCCAGGAAGACATTTCTTCTGCCTGCTACCATATTAGTAAAACAATGTAACAAAATAGTTACAGAAAGTATCAGAAGCCTATCCCCATGACTCTAAGCAATTTATTTTATTTAAATTTATACTATGGATTAATTATTATTATTATTGGATAGGGCACTAGTATGATCAAACCGTAAATGACATAAGTATGTGTTTAGGTACTTACAAATACTTACCCATAGGTGTACACATTTATGTAAGAAGGGAATTGGAATATATTAGAACTCTTATATTAGGAAAAGGAAATAATATCATTGAACATCTGTCATGTCTTCAACATACTGGTGGATATTTAAGTACCATGATCTCAATTACCCTGTCTTGACAAGTGTCCCTGGTATTTTCCTGAAGCTGTCTTCAGACACACCAGAAAAGGGCATTGGATCCCATTTCAGATGGTTGTGAACCACCATGTGGTTGCTGGGATTTGAACTCAGGACCTCTGGAAGAGCAGTCAGTGCTCTTAACCGCTGAGCCATCTCTCCAGCCCCCATGGTATTTTCCTAAACAGTGTGGTGACTGCAGAGATGTTTCTTTTTCCTTTTTTAAAGCTGACAATTAAATTCTTATAATCTAATGGCTACACACACACACACACACACACACACACACACACACACACACGAATGACAATATCAGATAATGAAAACAACATGTTTTACATAATATACACAAGGCTAAATGCACTTTTCTGACCTTTGGAAGTTTAATATATAGCCTATGTTTTCCCCTTTTGATTTTTAAAAAATTGTTTGCTAGTTTTACTTTTTGACCATAGCCCAAATTCTGAAGAATATAGTTCATAAAGCTTATGCCATTATAATATCAAATATTTTTATGTAATGTCCAACAGGTAGCTGAATTTACACAAAGGAGCTATAAACTTTCTAAAGTATTTAATATCACTCTAATTAACTCATAAAATATTTCCATTGATAATCAAAACCATATATCATCAAAAGGAAACTAAAAGACTAAATTAAAATTTGCTGGTGTAGTGAAATAATATTATTAATAACTCCCTCAGTCACTCCCTTAGTAACGCTCCTAGACTTGTTATATTACTTCCAATTCTATTCATGGATGAGGGACTTCAAGCAGGAAAGTGGGCAGAAGTGAATGAATAATGCAAGTGAACATAAATCCCTGCCTAGGGTTTCTTCCTCAGTCTGAATAATATATTTTTAAAGTTTGACGTAGATTTCAAGTATTCTACATCCTGAAGACAAATTAAAAAAAAACTCAAATTCTATAAACATTTCTAAGGAGGTGAAAAGCACAGAACCATGCATATACCTTTATAATCTACCAATAATAATGGATAATTTGTGTTAAAGTTTAGTAAATCTATGTAAAAGACTAGTAATATGTAATAGGTTTAAGTAGATAGTCGAGTTGCTTTATACAGAGTATATGTTTTAGGAAAGCAAGAGCTGCACTCTTCTGCTCACTTCTTTAAAACAGGAAACCCCTAGTGGTATTATACTAAAGTACTTTAAATCTATAAAAATTATAAGATGGGAAAAATTAACTTTTATGAAAAATAAATTAACACATAGTTCTATAAATTTTACAAATAAAGTATTCAATATTATTTTCACATCATTCAACTCCTAGGAAAGATGACCTTTGTATATGAAGGCAGAAAACCATATGTGAGTGAGAAAATACTCAGGAGCCTCTAATCAGCTCCAAGTTGAAGAAACACATCCCAAATATTCAGAATCACTCTTTGGATACAAAGGCACAAAAATGAGACTCTGAAGCAATTCTTTTGAATTTC
The DNA here is from genome assembly GCF_011064425.1 of Rattus rattus. NCBI lineage: Eukaryota > Metazoa > Chordata > Mammalia > Rodentia > Muridae > Rattus > Rattus rattus. Next base: position 218,665,083 of record NC_046154.1, read on the forward strand.
TTCAAATTTCTCCCAGGATACTGTTGTCTCTGTATTGATAATGTTGCCTTACCTTTCTCTCCTCTCAAATTCTTATCCTTCCACAAGTATCCCTTTGCTCAGAGCAAGAAAATTCTCCTAACTTCCCCAGAGTAAATACTGACTTGAAGCCTTAAGTGTAAGTTCAAATGTTCTGTTAAATGCACTATGTACAGGAAAATATTACACAAATTTTAATTTTTATAAAAATCCCTCTTAAACAAAAGAAAATGTGGTCTGTTGCTTCTAAAATTCCTATTCAGTTTTGTCATGATTTATATAGTAGGAATCATATAGAGATGAGTTGCTTAATATGGCTTTTTTCTTGCAGAATAGAGGCTTGACGTTTCACAAGCTTCAGTCAAAAACTAGAAAAGGAACATTAAATATATGTAAAACCATTGCTAAAAGTTTATGACACAAATTTGTCTTTCTATTCTTACAAAACTCAACCAAATTAAAGAAAGCAGATATGCACGATATAGCTTCAAGATGTTATACTCTTGAACTATTAGGCAAAGTTTAGAATATAAATTAGAGTCATAAGAAATAGAGCACAAAGCATTTTTAATAGTCTACTTGAACATATCTAAGATGACTTAATAAAAAGATTATTTACATAATCTATTTTTAATGTACAATGATTAGAAATTCGCCTTTTAATTGTTATTTTTACTTACCACAGAACTAAAAAAATCCATAAAAGACCCTGTAATGTTCTCCATGCATGCTTATTTCATAATTATGATCCCAAATAATTCAGCAACAGATGTCAACAGGAGAGGTACATACTGGGAAGCAGTTCACTATTAAGATTTTCAGCAACTAATGGACTACATCAAATGACAAGCTTAATGAATGGCATTCTTAATTTAAAACTCATAAAAACTTTGATAAGAGTGACCATGAATATTTGTATTCAATGTTGCCATGTCAAAAATATGTAAATAACATTATCTTATACCAAGCAAATTCATCCTAACCAAATAGAATATGTTCAATTCATATTTTAAGAATTATATCTAGAAAAATGAAAAAGGCTGGAACATGTAATATCAGTTAAGATGGTGCGTTGTCTAAAGCTATCAAATCTGAATGTAACATGACAAGAAAAGAGTTTAGTGGTCAATAAACCACATAGTCACATATGATTGTTCTTGATCAAATGGAATAGTGGAAATGTAAACCATGTTGAAAGCTATGCCAAAAGAATGAGTTAACCAGTCCTGTTAGCTAGCATTGTTTCAAGTCTGTAAGTGACTCTTTCTTTCTTTCCAGAAGAATGGACCCAGTTCTTGTGCATATGGATATTCTTTGACTGCCAAACAGGAGAAAATATGAACTTCCTCAAGAATACCTTGGGCTGGTATTAATAAAGTGAAATCTTTCAAACAATTCAATATGACTCAATAAGATCCAACTGATCGAAGGTCTTCATTCAGAAGTCAGTAAGAACATCATGATACTGAAATGGTACAGGGTGGCACAATAAAGAAGCAAACATCTAATCCCTAGCCATGAGGACAAGCCACTCCTGTTTTGATATATATACAAATTACTGGCATGCTTTTCCTTAATGTGTCTCTCTTTCTCAAAATAATTGTTATTTGCCAGATGACTCTGAACACATCCTGGAAACCAATTTGTTCTGAGCCTCCACATATGTCCTTCGATACCCTTGAATACCAAATAATTCTGAATAGGCAAGTTAAACAGAAAATCCCATGGAGGACAAGTTCATTTCATGTTTGTATCCCAGAAATTGAACTAAGATGCTGAGCTCAACATTGACTTTCTCTTGAATGAATGAACGAATGAACGAACGAATGAATGAATGAACATGAATAAGTAAATTTATGAATCTCCAACTAAGAAATATAACGTAAAATCTTCATGATGCCTGAGTTCCTCATAGATTTTTTTTTACAAATATAAAACTTCTTTGCCTTTTGTTTTTATCATCTTAAACCATTCTCCTGGCTTATTAAAATGTATTATATTGTGTCAGATCATGGTCACCACCATCTCTGTGTATATATTATGAATACAAAGTTCAATAGTACTCTCAAATTTCAAATAGTTCAAATAGTACTCTCACCTAATTTAATAATGATCAAGATTATTACATGTATGTTCAGAGAATAACAACATACTATCACTGACATGTGAATAAAATGAAATGTGCAGAGTACATGGTAGAAAGAGAAGTTATATGATTTCAGATTACAAACCTTAGAATTCCTCATTGGGAAAAGAATATCAGGGGGGTGCTAGAGTAATTAGAACAACCTCATAGGAAAGCTTGAATTCTTATAAGAATAGACTTAGCTTAGATAGGAAAAGACAAGTGATGTACGGAAAGAGAGGTGAGTAAGGGTAGGAGGAAAAGAAACAAACTCTAGGTGGAATGGATAATGTGTCCAGTTAAGTGTGACTCATCGGGGATTGATCAAGGCAAGCAACTAGAAGAAAGGAAAGAAGGGAAATAAAGTATTTCCTGATGATTGTATTTGTCGAGGAAATAGTCAGCCAGACAGTTGGTAGACATGTATATTAGTAAGCTGTCATGTATTTTCTAAACATTGTAAATTTCACTTATTATCTATAAAAATGTAGTATGCTATTTGTCTCCTAAGTGTTATAATTCTGTAAGAATCCTAAAGTCATAATTTTCCAGGTAAAAACTATATTGTATATGTGTATATCTTTTCTATATTGCACTGTTATCATATATGGGATATATTTATTTATGTATATATGATTCAGAGGTCCTTAACAGCCATGAAGTTATCCAGTTATGCTCACCGTAGAGATCCAAGCTAGCTCACAGGCCCTTCCTGTGCCTAAGCATCCATATTAAATGAGAAACTGATAAGCAGTGACAAGCTTCTAATGCCCTCACCCTGTTGACTTGCATGCTGCTTATATCGTGCTCCTGAATGCTTGGTTTCTTACGACATGCCTCTGAATGTTTAGGTTTCCTTTTACCATTTGTAGAGAGCTGTATACTCACTCATCTCATCACTTGGACATCAATCATTGTGTCCGTGTGGAAAAATAATCTCCTTTAAGAAAGTGCAGTATTATGTGTTCTCTCTGCAGTGGGAAACTATTGCTGTATGTGTACGCATGCACAATAAAGTATCAAACTGAAAGATCCAGGTCCTTGGTTTCTTTTCTGTGAAATCATCCTATTTTGGTACACCTCGACTCTAAAGCATATGCTGCAAACATTTTATTTTGATACCTTGTTACCTGGCATGGACCACTGATTTTTTGATTAGATAATCACAAATAATACACAACTAAATACCTTTCATCTTTAGTAAGACATTTAATGTGTATTGGTACAAAAATTACTAACTTGTTATGCCATGCATGGTTACACTGACACCAATAAGTTTATTTAATGTTAATATTAGATGAAACAAAAATCACAGTTATTAATAAATAGTTAAAATTTGGGAATCTGTTTTGAGTAATTGCTTCAAATATTTCTTATTGTCATCTTTTCATTAATAACAAAGTAAACTAAAATCTTTGTGTGTAAAGCAGATGACCCTGATACTCTTTCAATTCCAAATAATCTGAAACATGTAACTGGTGAAACAAGTTTGCCAGTGCCTGGGTCATATTACCAGGAAACAGATAAAAATGCATTTGGCATAGGAAAGGAATTTCATGCTTCAGTAAATCTCAGATTTGTTAAATGACCCCACTGTTTCATAGCTGAACACAGAGGTTTACTCTCTCTCTCTCTCTCTCTCTCTCTCTCTCTCTCTCTCTCTCTGTGTGTGTGTGTGTGTGTGTGTGTGTGTGTGTGTTTAAGTCCTATGACTTTCTGAGGGCAAGAGAAGATTCATTTAGATGCCCCAAGGTTATCAATCATTAATGCTATTCACCATTCAAAGAATACTTCCTTAAGATTTTTTAAAACTCCTTAATTCTCTAAAATAGATTTTTACCAAGTTATGTATCATTCTTTTCTAGATCTCCTGATAATGGCAATGAAGTGATTAAAATCCTTGTTCTCTTATCCAGGACAGCCAAGCACAGTAACTTTTTCAGTACCTGGGAAACAGTGGACCTTTCAAGAATCTTTGTAGGTCAATGAGAATGAATGGATCCATTTTTAAAAGTAGTTTTAATAAAGATGAAACAGCATATGACACATGCTAACTACACGCGGGCTCCCCTCAGAAGCCAAGAATTCAAACAACATTCACTTCTTCATAGTTACCTTAAAATAACTTAAGCTTCACACATTAATTATATGTCCTCTGATGAGAAAGTCATTTGCCTTTTCCATTCATCTATCAAATACACTTTCTGCTGACACATCTGTTGTGTCATTGTAAATCTGCAAATATCAGTGGTGGCAGCATCTCGTAGTACCTTGTTCCCAACTGCATCGTGATTCTATGATGTCGGCACAGCTGTGGTAGACAAGACCATACACAGTATACTTCTTCCCTGTCCAGAAAAGTGAAGGAACAGTGTCTTTGTCCAGCACATTGTGCAAAGATATGGAAAGCCTTTCGAATGAACAGATAACCAAGAATTTCTTAACCAAGAGAGTTAAGACACCTGGAAAAATCAATCAAACAGGGACAAATAAAACGAAGTGGTACACTGTCTCCATTTTCTGGTGGAATACTTCTGAGGTGTCTGTACACCGCTGAGCTTCCACTGTCCATATTGGAAACAGTCCCCATACACTTGCTGTTATTTTTCATCTTACTGCACAAACTCAATAACCTCTTTGGAGAAGTTAAGCTCTGGTTCTTCCTCCCAGCCCCATGCTCCCAGAAATAACATTCAGACTCAAAATATATTTACAAATTCCTTGACCATGTAGCTCGGCTCTTTTTAGATGAGATAAAACTTAGAATATCCATTTTATTCTAGCCTACATTGTGCCATGTGGCTGGTTACCTGTGCTCGGGTACCGTGTGTGTGTGTGTGTGTGTGTGTGTGTGTGTGTGTGTGTGTGTGTGTGTGTGTGTTGTCTTAACTTTTCAGTGACACACCTGCCTTCTATCTCCCAGTATAATTTCTGAATATCCCACCTCTATTTCCTGCCTAAGCCAAAGGCCACAGACTTTTTACTTGACTGATGACACATCCATACAATACACAAGATATTCTCTCTATACCTCTTCTTTCTAAAGAACTTCCAACATGAACCATCTGTTTCCAAATACTTCTTCCATGATCTGCTTTTGATTTTATTTTATTTTTCTTGAATATTTTAAATGTTATCCCTTCCCCCCTCCCAGACTCCTTCACCCATCCCCTGCTTCTATGAGGATGTGCCCACTCCCACCCACCCACTCACACCTCAACGCCCTGGCATTCCCCTACATTGGGGAAATGAGCCTTCACAGGACCAAGGGCTTTTCCTCCCATTGATGCTGGACAATGCCATCCTCTGTTACATGTGTGGCTGGAATGATGGGTCCCTCCATGTGTATCCATTGGTTGGTGGATTAGTCCCTGGGAGCTCTGATGGGGTCTGGTTGGTTGGCCCTTTCAGTTCCTTCAGTCTTTTCTCTAACTCCTCCATTGGGGTCCCCTTGTTCAGTCCAATGGTTAGCTGCAAATATCATTATCTGCTTTATGCCATCAATGTTATAATACATATAAGTTTTAAATGTAACTTTACTATCTTTATTGTCTATAATGTAGTCTATAAATATTTGGCTCTCAGAGATGGAGATAATTACACAAAATAAACCAGGCTTCTTTCATTAAAATGAGTTACATTGTTGGACTGTGTCTCACTTCCTAAGAAATTTTCTTTAAAATAATAATAATAATAATAATAATAATAATAATAATAATATTTTACTTAAATGTTCTGGTTTGGAAAAATGGTAATAGTGGGAATTATTCTGTATATTGAAAATTATCCAAAAATGTACTTCCTAAAAGACAATCAGGAAAATAGAAACATTAGTAATGGGTGTCCATTTGGTTCTGTCTGAAATCTTTCCCCTATAAGCTCCAAAGTTATTTTAGCATCAAGATAGATTTAGGAAAATCATTAGCCAAATGGAAAAATTATGTAAACCTTCTTTGCAAAATGACTAACAGTGTCCCCAACTGCCAAACACAATTTAAATGCAGCAAGGCAGGATCTTTCTGAATGAATTGCACTTTGGTCAGTTGGCTCTGTATTTTATTACACAGCAGCATAAACCAGCTGCCCACAATAAAAACATCTCCCATCTCTCATAGAATTTTGAGAAGTATAAAACAAAATGAAGCAAAAAGAAAATAATTTTCTCTTTACTTCATACATACGGTACTTATCAATCAACATATATAATATGTCCTCTCTATATGTCCTTTGGAATTCCATGTTATCAGAAGTTGGAAATGATCTAAAATTAGTTTATAAAGCTCTGATTTTGCCATGTTATCCTTAGAAAACTTCTCATTGATGATTAAAAAGAATGTTTCAATTTTTACCTCTTACTGTGGACCTTAAATTACACCCTGGTGATGGTAGGTTTATTAATTGTAGTACTTTTCAAGTTTTATGGAACACTAACTCTACCTACTGGGAAAAAACTGAAAGCAATTGGAAATAGCAACAAACACAATATCTAAGTCTTTTTCTTATCATTGAACAGAGTTGCATAGAAATAGCTAAAAAATGTTATTCCTAATCAGGTAGATGAAGGCAAGACAAAGAAGAATTATTTTAAAAACAAAGATCAATAAAAATTCTTCCAAATCACATATTCTGTCTTGGACTTACTAAATAAAAAGAAGGCATTTTAGTATTTAATATTAAAGTATTTCATTTGAGTAACATGTTACTCAACAGCAATCATTTTCTCTGGGATGAACCCAGTAGCCATCAGAAATACTTAAGATGATTGAAAAAAAATCAGTACCTTCATTTAGAATGCCAAACACATTCTTTTTAATGTAAAGATGTTTTTTAAAAAAGACAGGAAGACGTGTTTTACAGCCAGATGGTAAGCTATGTGGGAGCTGTGAAGTTTTCTTACCTATTGATCATCTGGCCATAGCTCAGAGTTGTTCCTATTGGCCGACAGGAGATGGCAATGAAGACGACGCTTACTATGACTTGCTATGCCTTATCTTGTTATGTCACTTGCATAAGTTCGGAAGTTTTATAGAAATTAATACTTCCGTGTCTTAAGACTGACATTGCATAGTCAAATAGGGTAATATAACGAAGACACAGAGAGATTGAGGTGCTGTATTAAAAGCACTTCCTGCTTGCCACGGCAGGAAGTAAGTCCTGAGGAGGAAGATGAGATGAAAACTAGTTTAGCTTTGGAAGCTGAGGGGAAACCTAGCAGAGGTGATGGCTTTGTAGTGTAGATTGTATTGGCACATTGGCGTGTGTTTATTAAGTTTGTTGAAAGCAGCTGTTAGGAGTGAGGTTCTCCTAGTCCAGACTCTAGAACATTTGTTTCAAGTGTCCCCTGTGTAACAGGGAGAAAGGGCAACAAAATAGCACAGGATAGGACTAGAAAAATGGCTCTCAGTAGGTAAGAGCACTTGCTGCTCTTTAAAAGGACCAAGGTTCGAGGCCCAGCACCGCACGGCTGCTCGCAACTATTTGTAATTCCTGTTCCAGGGGATCAGACCCCTCCAAAGATAGTATACATATAAACATGCAACAGACATGTATACACACAAAATAAAAATAAATATTAAAAACAGCTTGAGTAATAATTATGTTCGTAATAGCTAAAAGATATGCTCTCCAACCAGAGTTATGATTCCTAATCTCATAATATAAGAATGCCTACAGTGGGGAAGAAAACCTGGAACCCATCTGTGGAAAGGATGGTCTAATCTGCTTGGAGCTCTTGATTAGGAGCCCCGGCATGGCTGTTTCATCACGGTTTCCCCAGCTGGTTTCTGATGAATGTTTGACTTGCTAATGCTGACCTTTAGTAATCTCTAATAGATATTACGAATACTTAATTTGATGACATTTTATTATTTGTCTGCTTCTCTCTATCTGTTAATCTCTGCTTATTTTTTTTATTTTACTTGTCAGATACTTAATAAAGCCACTCATTCAGGTACAGCTACCAGGCCATTCTCTGCCTTACAAAACAGCATTTTCTTATTTTGAGATTGAACATTATCTTTATAAGAGTGAACATTATCTTTGCTTAGAGCAACTGATTGAGCTGAGATTAGCAAATTACCTTCTCTCCTGGTTCCAGTGCTTTGTCTACAGTGGTGGTTGGTGCCTGGCCTCTTGTTCTTGTCATCCTTAATTTCACATCTAAGCATCCTAATCCCATTCTCATGCCCAGTCCTTGACTTGTGAAATTCCAAGTCAAGGTGAGGATGTTTATCTTCAAGACTCACTTAGTAATGGAAAACTGTGGATCCTTTAATAATGTTTCTTCCTCAGAATGAGTTATAATGTACCAGATAGACAAATAGCAAACAGTTGAGCTTCTGCATAGTTTATGTCAGTGTTTTGTTTTAGTGTGTGTAGGGTCACTCTTGGCATACTACTTCCTGCTGCTACGACCATTGGTTCACTTTCTAGCAGTCTCCCTCAACCTTGTATCTGTTGCTTTTCCAGTATCCTTTATCATCCCTTATCACCTCTCTTTAAGTAAACCAATTTATTCAGAGTACTACCCTTCCAAGAACTAGGTTTCTCATTAACTCTTTATCCGTAAGGAGGGGAAAACATTTTTTGGAAGCTTTCATTTCTGAAACAACCTAAAACAATGTTTTTCTCATTAGACTTTAGGATAGTTGTCAGATGCAAATATGAAATAGAAATAATAAGTTCTTATTAGTCAATAAGTTGATATTAATTCACTGGTCTCTCAGGAAAAAAAGGGGGGGGTGGCAATGCTTCTGTTTTCAAGTGAATGAAACCTAAGGTCTAAAATATGCATTTGAACTGTCTGAGATAGAAGCAAATACAGTTTGGTTTTCTTTGCCCTTCACCAGCCTAGAGATACTAATTAAGTCACATTAATATTAATAAACAGTTATGCCAATAAGCCAATAACCTTTTTAGCCAAGGTGCTTTGACTTCTCCTTCATCCATCCCTTCCATGACCTAGGGAAAAAAAAGCACCCATGCAGAACTGACCACCAGTAATAGGACTTCCCAGTTGCCTGGCTCCAGGTTCCATCCCAAAACAGCTAACTGCCCCATTGAGCAGAAAATCATCTTTACTGACCTGAAAAAAATACAAAGTTTCCCATTGCAAAAAGAAGTGTGTGTATTTCTCTGCCCTATATATCATAAGCCCCCTACTACTTTTTGTGCCCATGATCTTGTTTGTATATACTGATGCAAGAAATTAGCATATGAGAAAAGCCCACTGGCAAAGAGTAAATCTGAGCTTCAGGGCAGACTCGGTGGTACTTTAAGAAGTCAGAAAGTAGCTTGTGACATTAAAAAATATATGGAACAGACACCATGTGTAAGAAAGCCGTCACTTTATTAGTGATTTCAAAGTGTCCATCCTATATAGTCCAATGCCTCCATCCTTTGTATAACATTGTGCTTAAGTTCCTAACCTCTCTCATTGCTCCTTTCTGCTTCCCCGAGGTATTCTGCTTCTTGGAAACTATCTTTGTTTCTGCTCTGAGTGTCCCTGTTCATTTATTTGTTCTGGGACACAAAACCCTGGAAAGCTCAGCAGGTATCTTTAGTTATTGATAACACTATTGTATGTACCGTGCGGAACAATAAAGTCTATGAAACCAGGCTCACCAATGGCATCAACTAGTGTGTATGGGTTAGGGGTTGAGAAGGAAGCATTCAGAATGATTCATATTTGACTATTGTCAGCCTAGCAACAACCCAAAAATGAAAAACAAAAAACAAAACAAACCAACAAGCAAACACAAACAAATCCATGCATTGTAAGTAACTGACATCAGAGAGTGCGGAGACAGAATTCGGGGAGATTTTAACTTCTGAGATCTTTAAAGGTAATATATTCAGCTGAATTTGTTCTGCCTTTCAGCTGTTGTATATGTATATAGCTCCTAGAGACTGGACTGAGATTGCGCAGCATTCTGCCCAAAGACCCTAAAACTGCGGCACCTTGTCAGTGCGCTCGGAGGGAGGCCAGTGTCTGCACTCTACTTCTGCAGTTCTTAGCTGATAGGTTCATAAAATTCAGTCTCGTGCCAAAGGCTGCAGCGTTGCTCTTTCCATGCTTTAGAAACTGTCGGATGATCCATTCTGTCCTTACACAGGGGTATAAGGAAAGATTGAGAAGCAGACCACCTCTTGCATTTTTATTAGCGAATAAGCAGTGCCCCAAAGAAGCTTCGCCTTGGTTTGTAAATGCAAATCACAGAGCACTGATCAGTCTGCTTCCCCAAACCCAATGAGAGCAGAAGCAAACAGCATTCTCTCAATGGAATCCTAGAAGCTGATTTCCATTTTTTGCTTATTATTTCTCCTAGAGAAAGTTCCTCAGCAACAAAAGATGTTGAATTCATACAAAGTGCCTGCTACACACAGAAAATCTACACACAAGAATCTGAAAGGCACACAGCATCGTCACATACTGTAATTAAGAAAATTATTTGCACGGTTCCCTGTGAATCCTAATGAGTAAATAAATGACCCAGTGGTGTGGCCTCTTGATTACTTAGCAGGCAGATGAAAAAAAAGCATTTTTCATGTATGTTCTCCAGAAGATACAAGATGATTTAGCAGGAGAAATGGGGTCAGGTGCCAATTTCTTTCGGTGAAAGAGAGGGACCTGGTTGCTTGCAAAATAGAGGATACCAGTGCATGCAGCTCAGATGCAGTTGCTCACACATTATCCAGGATCAATAGAAAAAATATAGCAGAATATGTCAGAGGTAGCTGGAGACGTGTGGGAACTAAACTGTCAACATGCCTTTTCCTAAATTGTCAACGTCCTTAGGGAAACACAGCTCTTCATCTTTCCCAATATATGTTCTGTGGAGAACTATGAAATTCTTTGTTCTCATCTCTGTGCTTGACCAAAGAGGTGGGTGATGCTCCAGAATGCAGGTTCTGGAACAATGATAAACAAGGCAGAGACGCACTAAGCACAGCTCTCAGAAGATTCTACTTCTCTAAAACAGAGAAAGGCCCCTTCTTCAATGGGCATCATTGATAAAGCAATGAGAAAATGTCAAGCACTAAGGATAGACTTAGGTGGCAAATGTCAGCTAACATGCCAGGAGCAGAATGAACAGCAAAAGAAAAAAATAGCCTGTTGCTTGGACATCAAGTGCAATGAAAAGGACAAGCTGCCAGTTCTAGTTCATAACTTCTCTCGAATACTTAGTGATCTATTCTAAATCAGTGTCCAAATCACTTTCACAGTGCTCTCAAAGTCTCTCGAGTATAACCTGTCAGCTTGGGAAGGTCTTTTAAGATGCCACTAAGAACATTTAAAGAACTTAAAAATTCAAATTGGAAAAGTGACTACAACATATCTATAGATCTAATACCCAGGTTTGATTACAAAACCCATATAATGATAGTCTTATGCGATACAAAAATAAAATTTGCACAATGTCTAATTGTACACGTGTTTATGTGTTTAGTACTTTACATAAAAATTTAAACCCTTTGTCTTCACTAAATGATGAATTGCTTGAGGGGCCATTTAGGCTGTTCTGGTGTAGGAAGATAAGTACTTCTAGGTTACAACAACACAAAAAGTATTTGTGGTGTAAATAAGTCATGATCTCAGAATTTATCTGGAATCCAGAGTATTTCTGGCATACAAGGCAATCCAAACTCTACACTATTTCCTGAAATGAGAATTTAAGGATACCACAGGAAGACTTCTGGGATTACTGTAAATCAGGTTTTGTCAGCAAGAAATACAATGTAGCCCCTGAACAAAATTTACTGTTAACAGTCTAGGTTTTTGAAATATATTTTTACTTATTTTTGAGAATTTCTTACAATGTATTTTAATCATATTCACCCTAAGTCCTCCCCTTCACTCCTCCCAGATTTATTCCTACACATTTACAACTCCCTACTTTCTGTCCTCTCTCTTCTTTGAATAACACATCAACTCAAGTTTGTGCTCTTGGTATTCTCCTGCATGTGGAGCCATAAACTGCCACAGCTCCTCAGTTAGGGTTTTGGACTCATAAACGGCATCCCATTCTATGCTTGAATGTTGATTTACTTAACTGGGTACAGGTTTTGTGCAGGCAACCACAGCAGCAGGAGGTGCAAGAGCGTGCCAGTCCCATCAAGTCCAGAAGACACTGTTCACTGTAGCCTTCCTTGACCCTTGATTCTTTCCATTTCTATGCCTCCTCTTCTGTAATAGTCCCTGTGCCTTAGGTAGCAATGCCATATACGTGTCCCACTTGAGGCTGAGCATTCCACAGCCACGTATTCTCTATATTTATCTCTGTGCTTTGACAAGATGTGAGTCTCTTGAAGTGGGTAAGTCACTGGACATTGCAAAATAGAACTCTTCTGATGAGGTCTGAGGGCTGCACTAATCTATTCATAGAGAGCCATACATTTAGAGGGCAGTTTGATACTGTGTCCTATTGACAAAATAATGGTAACAGCTATAACTCCCAGGCCCAGTGATCTCCAAACCATGAGCATATTTACAGTAAAAGCATGAATTTTCTTTTGTATGGTAGGCTTTAAATACAAACCAAAAGGAGTTGGTTGCCTCCATACTATTTATGTCACTATTGCACTCATTAGTGTATCTTACCTCAAGAATCATTCATTAATGGTCATAGAGTCTCCTAGTTAGGGATTTACTGCTGTGAACAGACACCACAACCAAAGCAACTCTTATAAGAACAACATTTAATTGGTGATGGCTGACAGATTCAGAGATTCAGTCCAGTATCATCAAAGCATTAAGGAAGGCATGGTGCAGGGGTAACTGCGAGTTCCACATCTTCATATGAAGGCTGCTAGCATAATATTCACTTTCGGGCAGCTAGGACTAAAGTATTAAAGCCCACACTCACAGGGACAAGAGGCCACACTTTCTAACAGTGTCACTCCCTGGTCCAACCATATACAAACTATCACATAAAGTGTGTACCTAGGTAAGTCTATTGATGACCTTCTTTTCCCTCTGGTAGCCTACATAACATCTTCCAGTACATCTGGTAAGAAGCTTGTTGGTCAGCAACAATTTATGTCAATAATCTTTGTGCTGTCTTCAGAAATAAGATTTTACCATCAAGACATTGAACTACCTGAGGACCCAGCTAACCTTCTATTGGACATATACCCAAAAGATGCCCCAACAGATAACAAATACACATGCTCCACTATGTTCATAGCAGCCTTATTTATAATAGCCAGAAGCTGGAAAGAACACAGATGCCCTTCAACAGAGGTACGGATAAAGAGAATGTGGTACATCTCCACAATGGAATATTCCGCAGCTATCAAAAACAATGACTTTATGAAATTCATAGGCAAATGTTTGGAACTGGAAAATATCATCCTGAGTGAGGTAACCCAATCACAGAAAAACACATGGTATGCACTTTATTGATAAGTGGCTATTAGCCCAAATGCTTGAATTACCCTAGATGCACAGAACACATGAAACTCAGGACGATGATCAAAATGCTAATGCATCACTCCTTCTTTAAAAGGGGAACAAGAATACCCTTTGCTAGGGAATAGGGAGGCAAAGTTTAGAACAGAGGCAGAAGGAACACCCATTCAGAGCCTGTCCCACATGTGGCCCATGCATATATAGCCACCCAATTAGATAAGATGGATGAAGCAAGAAGTGCAGGCTGACAGGAACCGCATGTAGATCTCTCCTGAGAGACACAGCCAGAATACAGCAAACACATAGGCGAATGCCAGCAGCAAACCACTGAACTGAGAATAGGACCCCCGTTGAAGGAGTCTTAGAAAGGACTGAAAGAACTTGAAGGGGCTTGAGACCCCATATGAACAACAATGCCAAGCAACTAGAGCTTCCAGGACTAAGCCACTACCCAAAGACTATACATGGACTGACCCCGGGCTCCAACCTCATAGGTAGCAATGAATAGTCTAGTAAGAGCACCAGTGGAAGGGGAAGCCCTGGGTCCTGCCAAGACTGAACCCCCAGTGAATGTGATTGTTGGGGGCAGGGCAGTAATGGGGGGGAGGATGGGGAGGGGAACACTCATATGGAAGGGGAGGGGGGCCCAGAAACTGGGAAGGGGAATAACAATCGAAATTTAAGTAAGAAATACTCAAGTTAATAAAGATGGAAAAAAAAGATTTTACCATCAAGTTCTGGGACAACCATGAGCAATGCAATAGCCTGTATTATTTGAACAGTCTCTTAGACACCTGTGATCAACAACTTTGAGGGGACATAGCCTACACTTAGCACTGGGAAGAACATTTGGCAACTTATTGCTTCTAGGATGACTATAACCCACTGTATAAGATAACTCCAATTATGCTCTGTCTTATGAACTGATGCACAGTTTCCTTTAAGAGTGTATTTTAGCCTACCATTTAAGATAACCTGAAACATGAGACCTTTCTACCTTAGCCTGGAAAGTGATGGAGTTCCTGGTGTAATCATTCCTGGCATTTTATTCCTTTCTGTTCCTTTTTAATGCCTATGTATTGCCATTTGTTACTTGAATTGGTTTTGTTAATACCTAAAGATTTTTGTCCTTCATCCACATCTCAACAAAGCAGCTATTCTAGCTCATGAAAAATGAATTAAAACTGTTATTTTTATAAAGTGCTACATATATAATTATGATCTGGGAGGAGTCATTCTGAAATGATGAAGTAAAATATACATGCACAGTCCTATATATAAAACTATATACATACTATATATAAACCTTGTATATAAACTATGTACTATGCCATGCTTCATATTTCCATAAGAAGACATATTCAAATAGAAAAAAATTTTGTTTTATGGATAGTGATGGCTCAGTGCTTATATGGATATAAAATTTTTTAAATTTGTTTTTCATTTACTTAATTCCCATGTTCTAATGACTTGTTTTTCTGTTACTTGATAAGTGATAAACCTTTGAATTTGGAATTTATCTCACACTGAATCCAAAAGCCTCAGATTATAAAATTTAAACTTGTCTTTTTAAATAAATTAGTTGATACTTTATACTAAGAAAAAATAAAACAAAAATGTTTAAAATGTATGTCTACATTATCCGGACTCATATTGTGTCTTTTATGTTTTAGAGACATGATCCATTTTATTTCAGAATGGTATCAGTCAACTTGCTGCATAACAAGGACTAGCCTTTACTTCTTTGTCTTCCTACCTCTGTCTCCCAAGAATAAGGACCAAAGGTATATACTACCATGGTCTCTTTTTTCTTTCTAATCATTTTCCTCCATCCAAGCTCTCCTCTTGTCTTTTTTCGTGCTAGTCTACTGAATATTAAATATACAGATATGTATTTATGTATGTGTATGTGTATTATCTATATGTATATGTATATAAAGCTCCAGATGTACAATCTTACAGATGTTGAAGTACACTATTACAAAAAGGAACAATTTCAAAACAATGGCAGTTTTATATGGTATGAACAAATAGTAATGACTGCATTCAGCACTTTGCCTATTAGAAGAAAAAGCAGGTAGTTCCTTTTACTGTGTTATTTGTAGGACCTCAGTGAGATCATTTAATTATTTTCACATTTTAATAGCCTTCATTAAACTTTTACTTCTTTGTGCTGAGGTGCTGTTGAATTCTTTTGGGGAATCAACAATCACCAGAAAGCTTGGCTCTATGGTATAGGAAGTAACTCCCATTTATTAAAAAGGAGATAGAATCTGGAATACTAGGTTCATGAACATTTATTAAATTTCTGCTGGGAAGTACAGACTAAGTATTCAAGAGCAGACCTAATCTTTGCATTTCAACTTATCAACCTAAGAAAATTAGTATTTTTTTTTTTTTACTCATTCAGAGGGAAAAGCAGTGAATGATGGAGCTGAAGACCTAACCTGGGTGGAAGTCTGTGGTAGGGGATCATTTGAATGCCTGAATAAAGAAATAGAACATTGAGGAGGAACAATTAGAAGAGAGTGAAGTGATGCTAAGAGCAAGTGGCTCTGTTATAGTCTCACCTGTTAGTCACTAACTATACTCTCAACCTTTCAACCCATAAAGCTGGGACATGTATCTTTGAGCTACTCGGCTTGCTGGAAATACAGCTCATCCATGTTTCTTCTGTGGTTGGAACATGTCACATAAAGCATTAAAAGCTGTACAGATTTATATGTGTTCCTTATAAATGAAAGAAGGATTCTTTGCCAAGTTGATTTCAGCTCCTTGCTCCTTTTCTTTTCTCTAAAAACAGATTTTCTATAATTTTCTATTTGGAAATACTTGAAAACCCATTTTACTCTTTGTGACATATTTCATAAACAGTTGGAAAGTGAACTTGGATTTGTAGAGAGAGCCATGGATTTCTAGGAAAAAAACATAGAAAGAGTGACAGAATGGAAAGGAAGAATGGTGAACATCTTCATCTCTTTGCAGTGACGTGAAATTAACTCCAACAAAAATAGATGACTGTGAACCTGTGTTCTCCTTCTGTGCTAAGACTATTACAAAAAGGAAATGATTTTTTTCCTTATGAATAAATTGTCTTAGTTAGGGTTCCTATTGCTGTGATAAAATACAGTAACCAAAAGCAACTCATGGCAGAAAGAATTTCCTCAGGTTATACTTCCATGTTGCTGTTCATCGTGAAAAGCAGTGAGGACAGGAACTCATGCAGGACAGGAACTTGGGGCAGGAGCTGATGCAGAGGCTATGGAGTGTTCACTGGCTT
The DNA here is from genome assembly GCF_011064425.1 of Rattus rattus. Lineage (NCBI taxonomy): Eukaryota > Metazoa > Chordata > Mammalia > Rodentia > Muridae > Rattus > Rattus rattus. The sequence continues at coordinate 218,681,916 of NC_046154.1, forward strand.
CTTCCTCATGGTGTGCTCAGCCTGCTTTCTTATAGAACCGAGAACCGTCATCCCAGATGGCACCACCCACAATAGGCTGGGCCCTCCCCCATCAATCACTGATGAACAAAATGCCTTATAGCAGGATCTTATGGAGGCATTTCCTTAACTGAGGATCCCTGCACTCTCATAACTGCAGCTTGTGTTAAGTTAACATAAAGCTGGCTGGTATAATAATTAAGGGAACTGATATGAAAGTTATGAAGTCAGGACATTATTTAAAAGAAATTTGCTTTTTGTGTTGGGAAATTACCTATGTGTTTTTTTTATGTGTTTTTTTTCCTATGTGTTCTAGGCATTTGTTTCTTTGTGTTTGATTAGACACCTATCTTTCATGTAATTATTACCTGGAGAGCCGATTAAATAAGGTCAAATAGAGTAAGCATCCCAGATGATCTTCTTTATGCTGCTGGTAATGTCTTATACCAACCATAACAGGCACACACATCAAAGGTCTGTTAGAAGTCAAATACAGAGGAAGCAACTTTGATGTATTTGAAGATGAGATCAGAAAGCCACCATCATGACTCAGTGGATAAAAAACATACTGAACAAGACCGATGATCTGAGTGTGATCCCTGGAAGCCATGCCGAGGTAGAAGGAGAGAACAAATAAACATAACTTTAAAATATTATATCCCCCACGAGGAGAAAAAAAAACAACAGAAAGCACAGGATATTCTTTTCCATACTTAGAGACAATAGCGAATGAAGTCAGTGATATCAGTATACAAAGTTTTCTTTGCCGCAGTACTCAACAATTGAAGAATCTAATATGAAAATAAAAGTCTTAATTTTCAGCAACAACAAAGATATACACATTTCCTAGAAAATAAAAATGCTTGGCCAAGATGGTAGTGCATGCTTTTTTATTGACTTTACGCCAGCTCTCAGGAGACAGAAACAGGTAGCTTCCTGTTTGAATTCCAGTCCAGAATGCTTTAAACTGCAGTTTCCTGACCAGTCAGAGCCATAGAGTATCAAAAAAAATTAATTTCACCCCCTCTCTTTGGAGTCACAGTTTGAATCCTATACCTTATATGTGTTGAAAACAGACTATGCCACTGAGCTGCACTCTCGTGGCTTTTTCTGCCTGAAGTAAACTGTACTATTTGCCAAAAACCATAAGAGCCCAAAACAAAGGAAAAGCATGTTGTATTTCTGCATGGAGAAATTCAGTGTTGTAAAAACCTCCCAAATCAATCCATAATTTGATTTATTCTCAATTAATAACACAGCAGGAGTTTTCATGGAAATTGATGTTGGTATTCTGAATTCTACACAGAGAAGAACATGCATAGAATATTTGGCAAAAGCAAAATACAAAGGAAATAGCAATACATACACACACATGTATCCATTACACAAATGTGTTTATATGTTTTCAGTATTAGATGTGAACCCCAGGGAAGAACTCACCTGTTTTACTGGAGATATATGTCTGAGCACGTGACCTATGGGGAGGATGACTGAGAATATAAATAATTAAGTAAATCCACACTATTAATCATTGAGATGATAAATTATTTAATTGATGTGTTAAAATAATTGAGTTTCTATTGGAAACACAGAATTTAACCATATGTCTTATACAACATTCTAGATATGTTAAACTCAATTTTTTAAAAGACAGCATTAGAGAAAAAAATAGGATAATATTTTTACCACTTTTGACATGGATGACTAGAGTTCCTCAAGCGAGTTGTAGAACACAGAAGTTGGAAAGAAAATAATCGCAGAACCCGTGGGAGAGATACCTTACCGCCTGGTCAGGTGGGCACTCCTGAGGCTGCAGAGCGGAAGAGACCACCAACACTACCCACCCCTGCCCACATCCCTGGCCCAAGAGGAAACTGTATAAGGCCTCTGGGCTCCCGTGGGAGAGGGCCCAGGTGAGGCAGAAGCCCTGCCTGAGACACCGCCAGAACCTGAAGGAAACAGACCGGATAAACAGTTCTCTGCACCCAAATCCCGTGGGAAGGAGAGCTAAACCTTCAGAGAGGCAGACACGCCTGCGAAACCAGAAGAGACTGCTCTCTACACACATTGCTGATTCCAGAGGAAAACACCGGAGGCCATCTGGAACCCTGGTGCACGGAGGCTCCCGGAAGAGGTGGCACAGATCTTCCTGGTCGCTGCCACCGTGGAGAGCCCGTGGGCAGAACCCCGCGAGCGAACTTGGGCCTCGGGACCAAAGGTAAGACTAACTTATCTGCTGCAAGTGACTTGCCGGGTGGAATCGGGACAACAAAGGCAGAATCCCTCTAGGACCAGGCACGTCCTGTGTTTACCGGAAGTCCCACACCCGCGGATCCCGGCCCGCAGCAGCTCTCTGCTCCCAGAACCCGTGGGAGAGATACCTTACCGCCTGGTCAGGTGGGCACTCCTGAGGCTGCAGAGCAGAAGAGACCACCAACACTGCCCACCCCTGCCCACATCCCTGGCCCAAGAGGAAACTGTATAAGGCCTCTGGGCTCCCGTGGGAGAGGGCCCAGGTAAGGCAGGAGCCCTGCCTGAGACACCGCCGGAACCTGAAGGAAACAGACCGGATAAACAGTTCTCTGCACCCAAATCCCGTGGGAAGGAGAGCTAAACCTTCAGAGAGGCAGACACGCCTGCGAAACCAGAAGAGACTGCTCTCTACACACATTGCTGATTCCAGAGGAAAACACCGGAGGCCATCTGGAACCCTGGTGCACGGAGGCTCCCGGAAGAGGCAGCGCAGATCTTCCCGGTTGCTGCCACCGCAGAGAGCCCGTGGGCAGCACCCCGCGAACGAACTTGGGCCTCGGGACCACAGGTAAGACCAACTTTTCTGCTGCAAGTGACCTGCCTGGTGAACTCAAGACCCAGGCCCACAGGAACAGCTGAAGACCTGTAGAGGGACAAAACTACACACACGAAAGCAGAACACTCTGTCCCCATAACTGGCTGAAAGAAAACAGTAAAACAGGTCTACAGCACTCCTGACACACAGGCTTATAGGACAGTCTAGCCACTGTCAGAATTAGCAGAACAAAGTAAGACTAGAGATAATCTGATGGCGAGAGGCAAGCGCAGGAACACAAGCAACAGAAACCAAGACTACATGGCATCATCGGAGCCCAATTCTCCCACCAAAACAAACATGGAATATCCAAACACACCAGAAAAGCAAGATCTAGTTTCAAAATCAGATTTGATCATGATGCTGGAGGACTTCAAGAAAGACGTGAAGAACTCCCTTAGAGAACAAGTAGAAGCCTACAGAGAGGAATCGCAAAGATCCCTGAAAGAATTCCAGGAAAACACAATCAAACAGTTGAAGGAATTAAAAATGGAAATAGAAGCAATCAAGAAAGAACACATGGAAATAACCCTGGATATAGAAAACCAAAAGAAGAGACAAGGAGCTGTAGATACAAGCTTCACCAACAGAATACAAGAGATGGAAGAGAGAATCTCAGGAGCAGAAGATTCCATAGAAATCATTGACTCAACTGTCAAAGATAATGTAAAGCGGAAAAAAAGCTACTGGTCCAAAACATACAGGAAATCCAGGACTCAATGAGAAGATCAAACCTAAGGATAATAGGTATAGAAGAGAGTGAAGACTCCCAGCTCAAAGGACCAGTAAATATCTTCAACAAAATCATAGAAGAAAACTTCCCTAACCTAAAAAAGAGATACCCATAGGCATACAAGAAGCCTACAGAACTCCAAATAGATTGGACCAGAAAAGAAACACCTCCGTCACATAATAGTCAAAACACTAAACACACAAAATAAAGAAAGAATATTAAAAGCAGTAAGGGAAAAAGGTCAAGTAACATATAAAGGCAGACCTATCAGAATCACACCAGACTTCTCGCCAGAAACTATGAAGGCCAGAAGATCCTGGACTGATGTCATACAGACCCTAAGAGAACACAAATGCCAGCCAGGCTACTGTATCCTGCAAAACTCTCAATTAACATAGATGGAGAAACCAAGATATTCCATGACAAAACCAAATTTACACAATATCTTTCTACAAATCCAGCACTACAAAGGATAATAAATGGTAAAGCCCAACATAAGGAGGCAAGCTATACCCAAGAAGAGGCAAGAAACTAATCGTCTTGGCAACAAAACAAAGAGAAGAAAAAAGCACACAAACACAACCTCACATCCAAATATGAATATAACAGGAAGCAATAATCACTATTCCTTAATATCTCTCAACATCAATGGCTTCAACTCCCCAATAAAAAGACATAGATTAACAAACTGGATACGCAACGAGGACCCTGCATTCTGCTGCCTACAGGAAACACACCTCAGAGACAAAGACAGACAGTACCTCAGAGTGAAAGGCTGGGAAACAACTTTCCAAGCAAATGGTCTGAAGAAGCAAGCTGGAGTAGCCATTCTAATATCAAATAAAATCAATTTCCAACTAAAAGTCATCAAAAAAGATAAGGAAGGACACTTTATATTCATCAAAAGGAAAAATCCACCAAGATGAACTCTCAATCCTAAATATCTATGCCCCAAATACAAGGGCACCTACATACGTAAAAGAAACCTTACTAAAAGCTCAAAACACACATTGCACCTCACACAATAATAGTAGGAGATTTCAACACCCCACTCTCATCAATGGACAGATCATGGAAACAGAAATTAAACAGAGGCGTAGACAGACTAAGAGAAGTCATGAGCCAAATGGACTTAACGGATATTTATAGAACGTTCTACCCTAAAGCAAAAGGATATACCTTCTTCTCAGCTCCTCATGGTACTTTCTCCAAAATTGACCATATAATTGGTCAAAAAACAGGCCTCAACAGATACAGAAAGATAGAAATAATCCCATGCGTGCTATCGGACCACCACGGCCTAAAGCTGGTCTTCAATAACAATAAGGGAAGAATGCCCACATATACGTGGAAACTGAACAATGCTCTACTCAATGATAACCTGGTCAAGGAAGAAATAAAGAAAAGAAATTAAAAACTTTTTAGAATTTAATGAAAATGAAGGTACAACATACCCAAACTTATGGGACACAATGAAAGCTGTGCTAAGAGGAAAACTCATAGCGCTGAGTGCCTGCAGAAAGAAACAGGAAAGAGCATATGTCAGCAGCTTGACAGCACACCTAAAAGCTCTAGAACAAAAAGAAGCAAATACACCCAGGAGGAGTAGAAGGCAGGAAATAATCAAACTCAGAGCTGAAATCAACCAAGTAGAAACAAAAAGGACCATAGAAAGAATCAACAGAACCAAAAGTTGGTTCTTTGAGAAAATCAACAAGATAGATAAACCCCTAGCCAGACTAACGAGAGGACACAGAGAGTGTGTCCAAATTAACAAAATCAGAAATGAAAAGGGAGACATAACTACAGATTCAGAGGAAATTCAAAAAATCATTAGATCTTACTATAAAAGCCTATATTCAACAAAACTTGAAAATCTACAGGAAATGGACAATTTCCTAGACAGATACCAGGTACCGAAGTTAAATCAAGAACAGATAAACCAGTTAAACAACCCCATAACTCCTAAGGAAATAGAAGCAGTCATTAAAAGTCTCCCAACCAAAAAGAGCCCAGGTCCAGACGGGTTTAGTGCAGAATTCTATCAGACTTTCATAGAAGACCTCATACCAATATTATCCAAACTATTCCACAAAATTGAAACAGATGGAGCACTACCGAATTCCTTCTATGAAGCCACAATTACTCTTATACCTAAACCACACAAAGACCCAACAAAGAAAGAGAACTTCAGACCAATTTCCCTTATGAACATTGACGCAAAAATACTCAACAAAATTCTGGCAAACCGAATCCAAGAGCACATCAAAACAATCATCCACCATGATCAAGTAGGCTTCATCCCAGGCATGCAGGGATGGTTTAATATACGGAAAACCATCAACGTGATCCATTATATAAACAAACTGAAAAAACAAAACCACATGATCATTTCATTAGATGCTGAGAAAGCATTTGACAAAATTCAACACCCCTTCATGATAAAAGTCCTGGAAAGAATAGGAATACAAGGCCCATACCTAAACATAGTAAAAAGCCATATACAGCAAACCAGTTGCTAACATTAAACTAAATGGAGAGAAACTTGAAGCAATCCCACTAAAATCAGGGACTAGACAAGGCTGCCCACTCTCTCCTACTTATTCAATATAGTTCTTGAAGTTCTAGCCAGAGCAATCAGACAACAAAAAGGAGATCAAGGGATACAGATCGGAAAAGAAGAAGTCAAAATATCACTATTTGCAGATGATATGATAGTATATTTAAGTGATGCCAAAAGTTCCACCAGAGAACTACTAAAGCTGATAAACAACTTCAGCAAAGTGGCTGGGTATAAAATTAACTCAAATAAATCAGTAGCCTTCCTCTACACAAAAGAGAAACAAGCCGAGAAAGAAATTAGGGAAACGACACCCTTCATAATAGAACCAAATAATATAAAGTACCTCGATGTGACTTTAACCAAGCAAGTAAAAGATCTGTACAATAAGAACTTCAAGACACTGAAGAAAGAAATTGAAGAAGACCTCAGAAGGTGGAAAGATCTCCCATGCTCATGGATTGGCAGGATTAATATAGTAAAAATGGCCATTTTACCAAAAGCGATCTACAGATTCAATGCAATCCCCATCAAAATACCAATCCAATTCTTCAAAGAGTTAGACAGAACAATTTGCAAATTCATCTGGAATAACAAAAAACCCAGGATAGCTAAAACTATCCTCAACAATAAAAAAGGACTTCAGGGAATCACTATCCCTGAACTCAAGCAGTATTACAGAGCAATAGTGATAAAAACTGCATGGTATTGGTACAGAGACAGACAGATGAGACCAATGGAACAGAATTGAAGACCCAGAAATGAATCCACACACCTATGGTCACTTGATTTTTTTTGACAAAGGAGCCAAATCCATCCAATGGAAAAAAAGATAGCATTTTCAGCAAATGGTGCTGGTTCAACTGGAGGTCAACATGTAGAAGAATGCAGATCGATCCATGCTTATCACCCTGTACAAAGCTTAAGTCCAAGTGGATCAAGGACCTCCACATCAAACCAGACACACTCAAACTAATAGAAGAAAAACTAGGGAAGCATCTGGAACACATGGGCACTGGAAAAAATTTCCTGAACAAAACACCAATGGCTTATGCTCTAAGATCAAGAATCGACAAATGGGATCTCATAAAACTGCAAAGCTTCTGTAAGGCAAAGGACACTGTGGTTAGGACAAAATGAAACCAACAGATTGGGAAAAGATCTTTACCAATCCTACAACAGATAGAGGGCTTATATCCAAAATATACAAAGAACTGAAGAAGTTAGACAGCAAGGAGACAAATAACCCTATTAAAAAATGGGGTTCAGAGCTAAACAGAGAAATCACAGCTGAGGAATGCCGAATGGCTGAGAAACACCTAAAGAAATGTTCAACATCATTAGTCATAAAGGAAATGCAAATCAAAACAACCCTGAGATTTCACCTCACACCAGTGAGAATGGCTAAGATCAAAAACTCAGGTGACAGCAAATGCTGGCCGAGGATGTGGAGAAAGGGAACACTCCTCCATTGTTGGTGGGGTTGCAGACTGCTACAACCATTCTGGAAATCAGTCTGGAGGTTCCTCAGAAAATTGGACATTGAACTGCCTGAGGATCCAGCTATACCTCTCCTGGGCATATACCCAAAAGATGCCCCAACCTATAAAAAAGACACGTGCTCCACTATGTTCATCGGCCTTATTTATAATAGCCAGAAGCTGGAAAGAACCCAGATGCCCTTCAACAGAGGAATGGATACAGAAAATGTGGTACATCTACACAATGGAATATTACTCAGCTATCAAAAAACAATGACTTTATATGAAATTCGTAGGCAAATGGTTGGAACTGGAAAATATCATCCTGAGTGAGCTAACCCAATCACAGAAAGACATACATGGTATGTACTCATTGATAAGTGGCTATTAGCCCAAATGCTTGAGTTACCCTAGATGCCTAGAACAAATGAAACTCAAGACGGATGATCAAAATGTGAGTGCAGATCGCTCATGAGAGACACAGCCAGAATACAGCAAATACAGAGGCGTATGCCAGCAGGAAACCACTGAACTGAGAATAGGACCCTCGTTGAAGGAATCAGAGAAAGAACTGGAAGAGCTTGAAGGGGCTCGTGACCCCATATGTACAGCAATGCCAACCAACCAGAGCTTCCAGGGACTAAGCCACTACCCAAAGACTATACATGGACTGACCCTGGACTCTGACCTCGTAGGTTGCAATGAATATCCTAGTAAGAGCACCAGTGGAAGGGGAAGCCCTGGGTCCTGCTAAGACTGAACCCCTAGTGAACTAGACTGTTGGGGAGAGGGCAGCAAGGGGGGAGGGTTGGGAGGAACACCCATAAGGAAGGGGGGGGGAGGGGATGTTTGCCCGGAAACCGAAAGGAATAACATTCAAATGTATATAAGAAATACTCAAGTTAATAATAATTAAAAAAAATTTACAGAGAAAAAAATAAAAAAAAAAGAAAATAATCATAAAGTTTAAGCATGAAGAATTAATTTTCACATAAAAAGATTTTATAAAGCATGTTAAAAACAAATAGCTAAATGGAAGAAAAGATTTTTCTAAATATACTGAAACTAAGTATCTGAAGAGTTTCCACAGAGAATTAAATTGCTAAAACTCATGCAATTTGCAAAATAAACAGAGAACATGAAAGTGCAAGTTACAAAACAGAAATCTGTGCCAAGGGAGGGGAGAATGGGAAGAGGTTGTCAGTAGTAAGGAAACTCAATTCTGAAATGTGGTTTTTAACTGCACGCTTTTGAAAGTTTAAAACTAATAATAATGTTTAGAATGGCTAAAACAGAAGAATGCCCATCTTCATGCATTGCTAGTGGGTATCTGAATGTGCATGAAGTTTGGGGAGGTCAGTTTAGCACATAACAAAATTTAAAGTGCACAGAACTCTGACTCATAAACTTCTCTTGAAAGCATATATTTCACATAAGTGTTGGAAAATGTACACAAACCCTCTTTATCAATGATGGCTGACATAATGAATCATGGTATGTCTATAGGGTAAAACAATGTGCAACTGATTGACATTCTCCAACTTGAGTGATATATATACCTTGTTTAAAGGAACTGTTAATTATTGATCCCCAGGTAGCATGAAGAACATCTTCAAGGGTATGCTTTAAAGACAAAATTATCTAAAATGAAAAAATTCAAGTTACAGAATGGTTCAATTAGTACAAATTCTTTAGGGCCTTAAATTCAGACTATGTGCTTTAGTTTACTTTTGCTAAATACATAAATTCTGTAAAAATACAATTATTGCTAAAGGTTATCTTTAGGGTATGTGTAAAATTATTACATTAGTGATACTTTCCTGTGATTTACTATATTCTAGATAGTTTTATTTATATTTAATAATAGAATGAACTCCTAAGCTGCTTATCTTTAAATATTTAAAGTAATTGAGAGGATGGTTTGGAGAGAGGAAACAGAAAGAAGAATGATGCAATTATATTATAATTGCAAAAAAATAAAAGAAAAAATTTAAATGATAAATTATCCATGGAAAATAGTAATTTTAACAAAAATCTAGATCTATTATTCTACGCTTTGTTTTAATCTTAAATTCTGTTTGGAGGTGAAATTCAGAGGAGTTTAGGAACAGGCCCAATATATCAGTGCAATGCCTAATGAATTGTTCATTACAGATTTCTAAGTCCTCAAAGTTATTATATATACCCATAACACATTCAAGCAATATTTGTGAACTTTCGGAAGTGTGACTAAAATATTCATTCATTAATTTACTGGCATCATGCTATGGGCTTATGTGGCAGATAAGACACAGTAGTTTTTATTTGTTTGATTTGTTTGCATTTAATTTCATTCTTGTTTTTCCTATACTTTTGAAATTGTAATATAATTACATCATTTCTCCCTTTCCTTCCTCCTTTCTCATATACCTCTTCTTGCTCTCTTTCAAATTATGCATGTATGTATATAATATATATTTCTAACCACAATCTGCTTAGTCTGTAAAATGTTCTTGTGTGCATATTTGCCAGGTTGTCTGATTGTTTTGGATAACTCATAGGTGTGCTCTTCCTTGGAAGACTATTTCTTCTACTATCAGCATTTCTTAGATCTTTGTGTAGAGTTGAGGCCTCTTGGGCTTTCCCCTCTAGACTTTGGCATTTTGCTGTTCAGTTCAAGTTTAGGTAGTCATTTTCTAGTGAGAGTTTGTGAGTGTAGCTTCTGACATTACTGGGAGGCACTATTCCAAAAAACAAAAAACCAACAAAAAAACCAACCAAACAAACAAAAACCCCTCCCCGATCCTCTAGCTCTTACAATCTTTCTGCCTCCTCATCTGAAAATTACCATCTAAGAGAGTTTTAACACCAAGAGTAGAAGAACCTTAACACATACTGTAGTCTGAGGTCTAGGAAGAAAAAAATAGAAGGGTGAAACTCCACATAAGTCTCTTTCAATAAAATTCAGTCACATAAAAGTCTGATTTGTATTTAGTTTTAGAGTTATAAAAATATGAATAACTTCTTGGCATCCAAAATAGTGTCTGTGTTTGGAGTTGGACAGTCTCCAGATGGCCATTCCTTCAGTCTCTGTTCCACACTTTGTCTCCGTATTTCCTCCCATTAGTATTTTGTTCCCCCTTCTAAGAAGGACTGAAGCATCCACACTTTGGTCTTCCTTCTTCTTGAGCTTCATGTGGTCGGTGAATTGTGTCTTAAGTATTCTGAGCTTTTGTGCTAATATCCACTTATCAGTGAGTGCATACCATGTGTGTTCTTTTGTAACTGAGTTACCTGACTCAGGATGATATTTCCTGATTCTATCCATTTGTTGTAAATGTACCACATTTTCTGTATCCATTCCCTCCATTGAAGGACATCTGGGTTCTTTCCAGCTTCTGCTTATTATAAATAAGGCTGCTGTAAACATAATGGAGCATGTGTCCTTGCTAAATGTTGGAGCATCTTTTGAGTATATGCCCAGGCCAAGAAGTACTTGCTGATAGGAGCATGACATAGCTATATCCTGAGAGGCTCTGCCAGAGTCTGACAAATACAGAGGTGTATGCTTGCAGCCAACCACTGGACTGAGCTCGGGTCCCTAATGGAGGAGTTAGAGAAAGGACTGAAGGAGTTGAAAGAGTTTGCAACCCATAGGAAAAACAACAATATCAACTAACCAGACCCTTCAGAGCTCCCAATGAGTAAACCACCAACCAACGAGTACACATGGAGGGACCCATGGCTCCAGCCCCACATGTAGCAGAGGATAGCCTTGTAGGACATCAATGGGAGGAGAGGCCCTTGGTCTGGGGAAGGCTGGATGCCCCTGTGTAGGGAAATGCCAGGGAAGAGAGGTAGGAGTGGGTGGGTGAGTGGGTTGAGAAGCACCCTCATAGAAGCAGGGTGATGGAGCATGGATAGGGGATTTCCAGAGAGGAAACCAGGAAAGGAGATAACATTTGAAATGTAAATAAAATTTTCAATAAAAAGTTTAAAAAATGAATAAGTAACTGATAAGTAAATAAAACTATATGTGCATGGTTCCTGCTGGCTATACAATTATTTAAGATGTAGCTGAAATTGAAATTCAGAGGGCCTCACCAAACAAAAAAATCTAGCCTACTAGCTTATGAGTTGTTATTAGTGATAATAATTCTTGACAGTGTTGGATTTCACCACCTAGGGAAGATATGAACAAGCATTTAATCACCTAAGAGAGACATGACTGCCAAAAAAGGAAACAATCCTACTCTGTTTAGCTTCATGGGATTGTAGGTGTTTCTTACAGAAGCTGGGTGCCTCAAAAACAGCTACTTCCTACAGAGGCAGACCCAGCACTGGTCACTGCTCTTGTCAGCTACCTTGCTGGAGCTCCCTGCCTAACTGAGGCCTCTAGAGGAACTTTATTCCAGCAATAAAGATGTTCTAGCAAGGGAAACAAGGAAGCTAAGGAGGTAAGAGGTGGAGAGAACCCTTTAGAATATAGCAGAAATCTGGGAGGTGAGAGAATCTCAGGAGTCAAAGGGAAGGACCTTGGATGAAATGCCCAATGGTTGGAAGAGGGAACTTGTAGAGTCCACCTCCAGTAAAAAGACAGGACATCAAGTGGAGGGATGGGGTTGTCATCCCACAATCAAAAACTCTGGTGCACAATTGTTGTGTCTAAAAGTACTGCAGAAAAAAAAATGGAGAAGAGACTGAAGGGAATGAGGAATGGGATGAGGAACTGTGGGAGGACGGACCACGAAGGGGGTAATGGCTGGACTGTAAAAAAAAATAAAAGTAATAAAAATGACATTTAAAACTTAATACAAAAATTTCAAGAGACAAGAAAATTCAACTTACATATGTTTGTTCACACACTCATAAACATGAATGCTTGCACAGAAATGTAGTAATCTATTTAAGTATAAGTTGTAGGTAACATGTCTTCTTATCCCCAGATACCTCTACTCCCTTCGTATCTTTGTGGGATATATGCTAAGACCATTGCTGTAGTTTTCCTTCTGCTGTCTGATTAAGTTACTGTCACCAAAAGCAACTTCCCAAAGAAAAGGCTTTAGACTGAGGAAAGACAGGGAAGCAACTTGAAGCATCAACAATGGGGGAAAGTTGCTTGCTGGATCATTTTCAGGCACATGCTTAGATAGCTTCTTTACAACCCAAAACTATTTACCTAAAGAATGGTTCCAGTGGCTTGGGTCCTTCTCCATCAATTACCAAAACAGTGTACACATGTTGCTTTTATTTCCTCAGATGAAGTGGTGTATGAACTCACCCCCAAGATGTATGAAAACACAGAGCTTGGTCTGAGCCCACAGTATTTCTTTTTTGGTTATAACTATTCCTAGGCCTAGGCCTGGAAGCTTCTAGACTCTGTACAAATCCTCCTGGTCTGAACCAGCGCCCTGAGCAGACACTTGGTGCTGTCTCTGCACTCAAACCTACAACACCCAGAGGGAGCCTGACTTTCAGATGCTCTGAAATGCCCAGGATCACAGGAGAGGCCACAACATCTGCCCCAAAACCCAGAGTAACTGGAACTCCCGGGATCCAGGGACAAAGGAACCCCCTCCCAGCCAGTGGCATGGGTTCCTTCAGGTCTAAACCAATCTTCCTAGCGGACTGAATCAATCTGGCTTCTCACTGAATTGCTCTACCTGGCCTCAAACTAACTCTGACAATTTGTTCTAATATTCTGGCTCCTTCTTATTCTCTGGCTTCAACTTCCTCTGCTGACCTACACTGAACTGCATGAACTCGGAAATAAACTCAAGTCTACTGCACTGCACTCACAGCATTGACTCCCTACTTACTGACTCATTTCCACTGCACTGAACTCAACTGACTGAATAGAACTGACTGAACTCCACTCTGAACTGGCAACCTGACTCTCTCCCTGTGCTGCTCTTAAATAGCTTTCTCCTGAGAGTTGCACATATCCTATCTCTGATAGATTCTGTCAGATCTTTTTCTGATTTGTCACTTTGTCTGCTTCTCAATTAGACATCATTGCTTGGAATTAATGATGTATATTAAAGGATTCTAGCCAGAGGGATTAAAGGTATGTCTAAGGTCTGTGTTGCTGAATTAAAATTCTTTTACAACAATCCCTCATAACATGCCCATAGAATAACATGACCAAGACAATCCCTTGATTGAGTCTCAGATGATTCTAGGCTATAGCAAGTTGGCAGTCAACACTATCTAAGACAACTGCCCATGGAAGGTGGCACATGAACAACAAGAAATTTGTATGTGTTATATTCTTTCCTGTATGTATGTACCTTTGATAAAGTTTAAATTATAAATTGGCCACAGAAAGGGATTAACAACAATAGTTAATAATATAGGAGGACAATTATAAAAATAAATTATAATAAAAGGCTAATCACTTAAAAATGTTTCTACTCAATAGCGACTGTAGGTAACTACAACTGGGAAACATGGAACAAAGGGAGGATGACGAAGTGGGGAGCTATTGTTTGTCACCATGGATTTCCCAAATATAAATATTGTCTCATATAATGACACTCCTTTTTCAAAACTAGAAATGTAATATTATGCATACTATAGCAACAATCAACTCCAGAACCTATTTAGAGTTTCTCAATTGACCTCAAATTATCTCTCATATCTATTTTCTGCCAAGTTTATCTGGAAGTCAATCAAATATTACCTTTTCTATTTTAATCTTTTTAACCATCAAACCTTCCAAAAACGTTTAAGCCCTTACCTCTGCAGAGTACTATACACAGTACAGTTACGAGTTGTTACAAATTCACGTACCAACACCTGTATAAACCTGGAAGGAAGACTGGGTCTGTTCTCACCAGAGTTAGAAACCAGACTTGGATTTTAAAGGGTCATGTTAGTGATCAAGGCACAGTATAATTAGGGGTCATGTCAGAACACAGCTGTATGGAAAGAACCCAGATGCCCTTCAACAGAGGAATGGATACAGAAAATGTGGTACATCTACACAATGGAATATTACTCAGCTATAAAAAACAATGACTTTATGAAATTCGTAGGCAAATGGTCGGAACTGGAAAATATCACCCTGACTGAGGTAACCCAATCACAGAAAAACACACATGGTATGCACTCATTGATAAGTGGCTATTAGCCCAAATGCTTGAATTACCCTAGATGCACAGAACACATGAAACTCAAGAGGGATGACCAAAATGTGAATGCTTCACTCCTTCTTTAAAAGGAGAACAAGAATACCCTTGGCAGGGAATAGAGAGGCAAAGTTTAAAACAGAGGCAGAAGGAATACCCATTCAGAGCCTGCCCCACATGTGGCCCATACATATACAGCCACCCAATTAGACAAGATGGATGAAGCAAAGAAGTGCAGGCTGACAGGAACCAGATATAGATCTCTCCTGAGAGACACAGCCAGAATACAGCAAATACAGAGGCGAATGCCAGCAGCAAACCACTGAACTGAGAATAGGACCCTCGTTGAAGGAATCAGAGAAAGAACTGGAAAGCTTGAAGGGGCTCGAGACCCCATATGTACAACAATGCCAAGCAACCAGAGCTTCCAGGGACTAAGCCACTACCCAAAGACTATACATGGACCGACCCCGGGCTCCAACCTCATAGGTAGCAATGAATATCCTAGTAAGAGCACCAGTGGAAGGGGAAGACCTTGGTCTTGCCAAGACCGAACCCCAAGTGAACGTGATTGTTGGGGAGAGGGCAGTAATGGTGGGAGGATGGGGAAGGGAACACCCATATAGAAGAGGAGGGGGAGGGATTAGGGGGATGTTGGTCGGGAAACCGGGAAAGGGAATAACAATCGAAATGTAAATAAGAAATACTCAAGTTAATAAAGATAAAAAAAAAAAAAGATGAAAGACCCATCCTGATTATAGACAATTCCATTCTGTAGGCTGTGCTCAAAAATGTAATCAAAGGGGGAGGGGGAGTGTGAGCACCAGTAGCCATTGTTTCTCCACTCTACAATTTCTGACTGAATGCAGTGTGACCAACCACCTCAGACTCCAGTCACCTTTTCTACTGCGACAGACTTAGATTGTTACCTCATGTTCCTACCACTGCAATGGACTGTACTTTCAGCCCCTTCAAAAAATAAACTCTTTCTTTCTTAAAAAAAAAAAACACAGCTGTAGTAAATTAGCATGTATATTTTATAGGATAAGACCTCTATATAGTTAGTGACTAAATAATAATTCAAACTTGTGTCTCTCACATTTCAACATTCCAATATTCCAATCCTTTCATATATATATATACACATACATACAAAATGTGTGTGTGTGTGTGTGTGTGTGTGTGTGTGTGTGTGTGTGCATTCATGTCTGTTACTTTCTTCAATTCTTTTTCTGAAACCACATTGTACTGGCTGGTTTTGTGTGTCAACTTGACACAAGCTGGAGTTATCACAGGAAAGGAGCCTCAGTTGTGGAAATGCCTTCATGAGACCCAGCTGTAAGGCATTTTCTCAACTAGTGATCAACCCATTGTGGGTGGTGCCAGCCCTGGGCTGATGGTCTTGGGTTCTATAAGAAAGCAAACTAGGCAAGCCACAGGAAGCAAGCCAGTAAGAAACATCCCTCCATGGCCTCTGCATCAGCTCCTGCTTCCTGACCTGCTTGAGTTCCAGTCCTGACTTCCTTTGGTGATGAAACAGCAATGTGGAAGTGTAAGCTGAATCAACCCTTTCCTCCCCAACTTGCTTATTGGTCATGATGTTTGTGCAGGAATAGAAACCCTGACTATAATTGGCCAGGGGATAGTAAAATAAATACTTATAGTGAAAATAAAAAAAAAAGAAACCCTGACTAAGATATACATTAACAATTTTCTGTACATTAACATTATAGGACATATAGGACATTGTTATACTTTTTCAGGGTTTTCTTTCTTTCTTTCTTTCTTTCTTTCTTTCTTTCTTTCTTTCCTTCTCTCTTTCTTTCTCTTTCTTTTTGACCTTGATCATAAGATTCTTTTCTTTGAAAATGCATTATTCTGCTCTTGATATTTTTTACCAATTTCAAATCCCCTGCTTAAATGTTGATTTCTCAGTAAAGGCCATCCTGACATCCTTAGAATTCACCACCTATTCTGTATACCGAAGTGTTCAGATTTCTGTGTCAAAGAAGAAAAAAAGGATTTCATTGTAATTATACATACATGTGTGTGTGTTTTTGTGTGTGTGTATGTGTGTGTGTGTGTGTGTGTGTGTGTGTGTGTGTGTGTTAATTCAAAATTGAGAACAGGGTGGCCTTGACCTAGCACCTTGCCTGGAACATTGCATGTGATTGAAAATTGTTACTTAACCAATGAGCTTTCATATTCATTTACTTACTGACTCCAACTGCTATGGACTTATGAATCGGAGAATTCATAATATAACTGCATTAATTCAAAGCCAAAGCACAGGGGCAACTGCCATCTAAAGAATTTATAAACTCAAGCCATTGTCTTATATCACAAGGTCTGATAGAAATGTGGCTTTTAGAGTTTAACAGGATTTAATTAGATGACATCAATTCTTCCTTTTGATGAAATGGATTTTAGCTTAAGCAATCATTTATTCAATTCTCCAGAGAACATAGCTTCGTTACTGATATGAAAGCTGTTTAATCTTTCAAATTCAGTTCTGCTTTTAGTGCTAGAGGCTGCCAACATAGTGAGAAACCTAAAGGAAGCTTGCAGTGTGTACTGAATGAACCTAGAGGGGCCTCAGGTTCAGACATATTCTATGTGTCTGAGAGGCAGCGACAGTGACACAAGAGTTACAAGCCACTGACAATCATGAGAAAACTGAAGACCTCATTGTGAGTAGCTCACATGGAGTGAAAGAAATTTTAATGAATGAAATGTTAATGAATAAAATTTTAAGGGGAGTATAGGGAGTATTTTGAATTTAACAAGAATGTACCACTTGGCCCATTGTTATCAGAATCAATTTCATAATCTCTATGACCATTTTTTCTTGTATACT
Source organism: Rattus rattus (assembly GCF_011064425.1). Taxonomy (NCBI): domain Eukaryota; kingdom Metazoa; phylum Chordata; class Mammalia; order Rodentia; family Muridae; genus Rattus; species Rattus rattus. The sequence continues at coordinate 218,699,522 of NC_046154.1, forward strand.
ATTTGATACAATACTATGTATGCTAATGGCAGAAATAATTTTAGGTATTTGTAAAGTTTCAACCCTATGTTGCTCAAAACTTACAAGTACCTAAAGTAGCCCCGCCATATCTCATATATATGGAAAACACTGTGAGATGATTACTGGACAATTATCCTCTTTGCTAGTAGTGATTTTTATGTTGCCATGATCAAAATCCCTGTTAAAAGCCACTTAAGCATCAACAAGCTTATTTTGTCTCATGGTTTCAGAGATGTTTCTGTGCAAATGACAGGAAATGCGTAGCAGCAGGAGCGGCTCCATCCGCAATGCTGGGAACATGTGTGAGAAATTTATCCACATAATGAAGCACGGCTAACATTGCCAAGGACTCAGTGTCTTCTGCCAGTCAGGCCCCATATCACCAAGATGACATCCTTCAAAATTGAATTCCATCCTGGGGACAGGGTATTTAAAACATAAGCCTATGGTACAAATTTACAATTCAAGCCATAATACACTCCTCAGAAAAATAATCTTCCCATGAGATTATTAAGCAAAGAACTTTTGGCTGATCACTTAATATTCATCCTTCTTTATTCCTTCGTTGGCCCAAATCTTGGTGGTTTTTGTTTTGTTTTGTTTCTGGGTGACCATCCCTATGAAAAGTCTCCATGATTATTAGGCTATTGATGTAATGGCGAGCATTAGTGGTGGATAATTGACTCAGCACATGGCAGTCTCCTAAAACTATTACTAATAAAGGAGTGGGCTTCTGTGTTTACTTCCCTCAATCAGACTAAAATGAAAGGCCAAGCCTCAGTCTCTGGGTATTTCTTTCTTACAGTCTTGATGTGCACAAGGAACCACATTGCTCCAGTTTCTGCAAGCAGTGATGTAATGACAATATTGAGAAGGATCTTAGGACACTTGGCTAGCCAGAGCAGAAAGACCCTGAGTTAAGATGATAGCCATTGAATCAAATCTTCTTGCAGGAGATAACTGCATAATTGTAATGTAGCACAGTAACCTTCCTTCTTGTTTATATCAGGATGATTAACACCTTCTGCTACTGTAATGGAAGCCACACCAACTAATACATTACAGCAACAGCTAATTACAATACTGAAGATGCAAAAGTTTGGGTTGTACTCAGAAGAAAAGTTAAAGCTGCCCCAATTCAGTGATTTACATAATTGTTATCACACTACAAAGCAATTAGATATAAATCATAATCAGTGCACATAAGTGAATAATTTTCTAGGGAGCTGGAGGAAGAAAGTTGCATACACGAAGTCATGAATAGCAAATATTGCTTTAAACTATAGAAATAGAGACTTTGTTCTGCTTATTTCTAAAGGAAGGAGGTTCACTTAACCTAGAGTTAATACCCTGTTCCCAGTTGCAAAGGCACTGATGCTTATTGGGTCCTTTAGGAAGCTTAGCACTCTCCTGGGTACTCTCAATATGATAGAGTCAACAACTATTCACTTAAGAGATGCGGGTTCTTCATATATTCATGTATTAGAGAAGGAAATGGAATTAAAATTCTTCCTATTCTACATCATCTAAATTCCACATTTGTATTTTCAAGAACAATCAATTCATATTTCCCAATAAATTACAGGGTATATATAAGGATTCCCTTATCAACTACATTCATATTTAGTCCCGATACATCCACACAAATTTGGGCTATATTCTTAAGGCACTATCAAAAACCTAACATTTTACAAGATTCAACGCTAGATAATACTGTTGATTAACTCTCAACATTCAGTAGCTTTTACAATATTCATCAGTACTAGCTGGACAGAAGGAAGCTTTCTGTAAGTTCCAAATTGATTTGTCCATATCCTGTGACCAACATGTATGGTACTTTCAGCAATTCTCTTACCACCAAGTTCTGGTAGGAACCCAAGAGCAGTGTCAATAGCCTGTATTGGGGGATGGGGCTGCCGTCTCTGTGACACTACTGATCAACAGTTCTAGGGGAGGTATCTCTCTCTACCTGGCATTGGACCTTTTATTTGGAAACCCATGATTTCTGGGATGAGCATTGTATTAGGGTTCTCTAGAGTCACAGAACTTATGGAATGTCTCTCTATATTGAGGGAATTTATTGTGATGACTTGCAGTCTGTAGTCCAACTAACCCAACAATGGGCAGCTGTGGATGGGAAGTCCAAGAACCTAATAGTTGCTCAGTCCCACGAGGCTAGTTGTTTGAGCTGCTCTTCTGTTGAAGTAGCTTCCAACAAACATGCTAGCAAGTTAAGTGCAAACAGTCAAAGAGAAGTGAATCTTCCTTTTTTCCAATGTCCTTATCTAGACCTCCAGCAGAAGGTGTGTCCCAGATTAAAGGTGTGTACCATCATGCCTGGATGTGGGACTTGCTTTGTCCCAGGCTGACACTGAACTCAGAGATCTCCTTGCCTCAGTCTCCTGAGATTAAACGCATATACTACTTTAGCCTGGGCCTAATCTTTTCATGGCCACTGTGCCTCAAGATCTCCATGCTAAGATCTAGGTCAGAAACTTGTGTCTTCCAGCCTCAAGATCTGAATCACACATGTGCCCTCCAATTCTGGATTGTAGTTCATTCCAGATATAGTCAAATTGACAACCAGGAATAGCCATTACAAGAATAAACCCTGTATAATGTAACTCAGTTAAACACTTTTATATGAATAGTATATGTATGTATTATATACATATACATACACACATATATAAAATATAAGATATGCCCATGATTGTAATAGTTGTATGACCGTGGTAGGGTGTGATGGTTTGTATATGCCTGGCATAGGAAGTGGCACTATTAGAAAGTGTGGCTCTGTTGGAGTAGGTGTGCCACTGTGGGTGTGAGCTTTAAAACCCTCATCCTAGCTGCCTGAAAGACAATATTCTCCTAGCAACCTTCAGATAAAGACGTAGAACTCTCAGCTCCTCCTGCACTATGCCTACCTGGATGCTGCCATGTTCCCACCTTGATGAAAATGGACTGAGCCTCTGAACCTTTAAGCCAGACCCAATTAAATGTTGTCCTTATAAGTGTTGCCTTGTTCATGATGTCTGTTCACAGCAGTAAAACCCTAACTAAGACATAGGGGCAACCCGCAACTTTATAATTGGATTTAACGCCTACTCCACAGAAGCAAACCTATGGCTGCAACCATAAATCTGGTCAAGGATCCATGCTGGAGGGCTCATAGATACTGGAGGTGAATCTAATACTCTTATGTTGCTAATTGTATATAGTACAATATTTCCCTCTGAATTCAAATCATGCTACCCATAAATTAGTACAGCTTTTAGACCTTACCAGAGAAATTTCATTGTGTCATGTATTAACTTAGAAACACAACTAGTAAAAGCACAAAGAACAACTGTGAGTTCTACATTATATTCCTACCCAAAGCCCAAAGACCATTGTGGAAGAGGAGAAAGAAAGATTATAAAAGCTAGAAAACAGGGATAGGTGGAGAGAATGGAGTGTCCTGGTCATAACAGGACCACTGCAGTTTTCAACTAACAAAAGCAGTGGTGGCCTGCACATGATAAAACCAATCAAGTCTAGCATAGAGTTGGAAGAAGTTCACAACCTCCTCCATCTTACCTGAGGGATCCCCAATCGTAGCTGAGGATTTAGGGCTAGTTGATAGCTCTAGAGAGTCAGTTTCCTATAAGGGTGTGGCTCATAGTCAATTCCATTCCAGTGGATTGTCCCATACCCAAGAGTATACACAGCAAAACTCGGAATTTATGGGCTGTTATTTTAAATTTTAAGAGAACACAGAATTGGGAGGTTAAGGAGATTGTATTGTGTGGATCTAGAAGCCATGAGAAGACTTGGGGGTGAAGATACTAAAAATACATTGTATGAAACTCTTAAATAATTAACAAAAATATTTTAATTAATTTAAAAATAATGCCAATTCTACTACTGAAGTGTAAGTAAAAGATGCAAAGTGTCTCCAAAGGCTATGGAGATAGCTCAGTCAGTCATATGTTTGCTGCACAATTATGAGGAACTAAGTTCAGGATCCGCCAAATCCACTAAAACGTCAGGTTCAGCTGTACACACCCATGACCTCAGCACTGGGGAGGTAGGGAAAGGTGGCTTCCTGGGGCTTCCTGGCCAGCCATCCGTAAGCACCAGGGTCAATGATAGTTTCTGTCTCAAAAAGTAAAACATGGAACAATTAACAATTGTTTGACATCAGTCTTTGGCTCTACATACAACCATATACATACATGTGTGGATACACACATGCACACACAGAAGGAGTCAGTCCACAGCTACCTTCCATAGTACTATTTAAATATTGGACTGTGAAGGACAATTGGATGCTAAATAAAATGCTAAAAGATTTTAAGATCATCAGATATAATAGATCAACTAATTTGATACTACTGAAATGGCGGATTAAAGGACCACTGCAAAAGTGCTTCCCACTGATGCTGCTTTCTATCTATGTCCTGTCTTCCAGGCTTATAAAGAGGTTTCGAGTTGGCATAGAATTTATAAAGATAAACGGGAAGGCACTTGTACTATTTTATAATGAGAACATCAAATGCTTGTTCAGTTCAGCAGTTGTACAGGTGGGTATGATGGTCCCAAGTGATGTATGATGCAAGTCCATGGTGCTGAATAGAAATCAGTCATCCAAATGATATGAACTCCTACAGCTGGTCTGCAACAGACAGAGGATACAAATTAAGCTGGGTGGCAAGCTTACTACCTTTCTGTCACAAGATTATGCCCTCAAGAATTGATCCCAGACAAGGGGAAGGAGTGCTTCTAGTTTTCAATGTAACTAACATTCAGATAAAGAACTGTGTGTGTACAACGAATTTAGAGAACAGAGTTGGGGTGTCATACAAAGAAAAACCGGATTCAAAATTACATTCTGACTGAGTCTCTGAAAAGAATTTAAAAGATCAGATTTCATTATTGAACAAAAACAGTACAATTGGCACTGTGCCAGGTTGGTAGTCATGAGAGTTGGCTCTAACTCTGTTTTTATTTTAATCTTGGAAACTGCTTGTGAAATTATCTGTGACACAAGTTCAGATTTTCTGTTTTCCAAAGAACATTTTCAGCTCCCTGTAGTTTACTTCTAGATGCAACAGATGTTACTCTAAATGATTCATTACTTGAAACTTAGAGAAAGCCTTGGGATGTCAGTTCCTTTGATCTCTTGCTGAACTTAAGAAAATCTAAAATAAAATTTTTCATTTGGTAAGAATATTTTTTAAACAGTCCTGTTGAGATATGACTTATTACAAAATATAGAATGGTAAACACTTAATATATGCAATTGAATGTGTTTGAATATGTCATAATTTGTATCTGTGTATATGTATGCATATGTTATATGTGTATAGTAAGCGTGTTTGTGTGTGTATATATATGTGTGTGTGTGTGTGTGTGTGTGTGTTTCACATACGCACAGACATAATGTGTATGCATTCATGTGTGTGTGAGTCTAAGTATACATGCCATTATGTGTGTATAGAGGTTAAAGAACAACCTTTGGTATCTGTTCCCTTCCATCTTGTTTGTGGCAGGATATCTGTAATTGCTGATGGGTGACCCTCAAGATTCTGCAGCCTGTTGTGTCTTTATATATGTATGTATGTGTGTACATACACACACACACACACACACACACACACACACACACACACACACACACATATATATTGCAATTGCAGAGTGGCATTCAGTTCACAGAACAACAATTATCTTCGTATAAGCTGCATCAGAGACAACTGAAGATGAAAACAAAACAAAACAAAATAACAAAAACAAACTACTGTCCCAGTGCTGTGCACCAACAAGAACCTACTTTAAATTCCCATGCCAATTTAAAACCCCCAGACTGTGTACCAGGCAAGGTTAGTAGCGATTGAAAAGACCACTAGGACAGGGCTATCTAAAGACACATTCGGTAGTGTGTTAACTATATAAAAAAAGACACTGTACAGTTTAAAAACAAATCTTACACAGCCTTACATTTCAATTTTTTTTCTTTAAAAGGAGTGAGTTGTGTACAGAGGGCTAAATGTTTTATAGACAAGAAAAAGAACTGTGCTAGAACCAACTTATTCATCATCATCTTCTTCATCTTTGTTTTCCTCTTCTTCCTCTTTATCTTCTTCATCCCCATCGTCTTCCCCTTTCTTCTTTTTCTTGCTCTTTTCAGCCTTGACCACCCCCCTTTTTTGCTGCATCAAGTTTTCCTTTAGCTCCGTAGGCAGTGATATCCTTCTCATACTCCTTCAGCTTGGTGGCCTTCTTCTCATAGGTTGCTTATCATCCACTGCAGTGTTATGGCACAACTGTCACAGTTTCTTTGCAACATCACCAATGGATTGGCCAGGATGTTCACCTTTGATTTTTGAGAGGTACTCAGAACAGGGGACTCTTGGGTACATTGGAGTCCTTGAACTGAATTTTGGTCTCACCTTTGGCAGGCGGGGGCTGGGGTGGAAGGAGTAGGTTTTCAGGTCTCTTTCATAACAAGCCTTGTCAACCTTTGCTATGTCTTCAAATTTGACCTTCTTTATAGCAGACATGGTCTTTTTTTTTTCTTTAATTTTTATTAAATTGGGTATTTCTTATTTACATTTCAAATGTTATTCCTTTTCCCAGATTCCTGTCCATCAGCCCCCTAACCCTTCCCTCTCCCCTTCTATATGGGTATTCCCCTCTCCATCCTCCCCCTATTAACCCCCCTCCAACAATCCCCTACACTGAGTGTCCAACCTTGGCAGGACCAAGGGCTTCTATTGGTGCCCCAACAAGGCTATTCACTGCTACCTATGCACTTGGAGTCCAGGATCAGTCCATGTATAATCTTTGGGTAGTGGTTTAGTCCCTGGAAGTTCTGGTTGGTTGGCATTGTTGTTCTTATGGGGAAGCAAGCCCCTTCAGCTCCTTCAGCTCCTTCTTTAATTCCTCCAACGAGGGTCCTGTTCTCTGTCCAGTGGTTTGCTGCTGGCATTCATCTCTGAATTTGACATGTTCTGGCTGCGTCTCTCAGGAGAGATCTATGTCCGGTTCCTGTCAGTATGCACTTCTTAGCTTCATCTATCTTATCTAGTTTTGGTATATATATATATATATATATATATATATATATATATATATATATAATATGTGGAGCAGGCTCTGAATGGCTATTTCATCAATCTCTGCTCCTAAATTTGCCTCCCTATCCCCTCTCATGGATATTTTTGTTCCTCTTTTAAAGGAGGAGTGAAGCATCCACATTTTGGTCATCCTTCTTGAGTTTAATCTGGTCTGTGCATCTTGGGTAATTCGAAAATTTGGGCTAATATCAACTTATCAAAGAATGCATACCATGTGTATTTTTCTGTGATTAGGTTACCTCATTCAGGATGATATTTTCTAGGTCCATCCATTTGCCTATGAATTTCATGAAGTCATTGTTTTTTGATAGCTGAGTAGTACTCCATTGTACCAATGAGTACTACTCATGCTCCATTGATGTACCACATTTTCTGTATCCATTCCCTGTTGAAGGGCATCTGGGTTCTTTCCAACTTCTGGCTATTATAAATAAGGATGCTATGAACATAGTGGAGAGTGTATCTTTGTTGAATATTGGAACATTTTTTGGGTATATGCCCAGGAGAGGTATAGCTGGTTCCTCAAGTAGTGCAATGTCCAATTTTCTGAGGAACCTCCAGACTGATTTCCAGAATGGTTGTACCAGTCTGCTATCCCACCAACAATGGAGGAGTGTTCCTCTTTCTCTATATCCTTGCCAGCATCTGCTGTCATCTGAGTTTTTGATCTTAGTCATTCTGACTGGTGTGAGGTGGAATCTCAAGTTGTTTTGATTTGCATTTCCCTTATGACTAAAGATGTTGAACAGTTCTTTAGGTACTTCTCAGCCATTCGATATTCCTCAACTGTGAATTCTTTGTTTAGCTTTGTACCCCATTTTTAAGAGGGTTATTTGGCTCTCTGGAGTCTAACTTCATGAGTTCTTTGTATATTTTGGATATTAGCCCTCTATTGGATGTAGGATTGGAAAAAGTCTATTCCCAATCTGTTGGTTGCCATTTTGTCCTAATGACAGTATCTTTTGCCTTACAGAAGCTTTGCAGCTTTATGAGATCCCATTTACTGAACAATGCTCTAGTCAATGATAACTTGGTGAAGGAACAAATCAAGAAAGAAATTAAAGACTTCTTAGAATTTAATGAAAATTAAGGTACAACATATCCAAACTTATGGGACACAATGAAAGCTGTGCTAAGAGGAAAACTCATAGTTCTGAGGATCTGCAGAAAGAATCAGGAAAGAGCACACATCAGCAGCTTGACAGTACACCTTAAAGCTCTAGAACAGAAAGAAGCAATATACCCAAGAGGAGTAGCAGCAGGAAATAATCAAACTCAGGGCTGAAATCAACCAAGAAGAAAAAAAATGGACTATAGAAAGAATCAACAGAAAAAAAAAAAGCTGGTTTTTGAAAAAATCAACAAGATAGACAAACCCTTAGCTAGACTAACCAGAGGGCACAGAGAATGTGTCCAAATTAACAAAATAAGAAATGAAAATGGAGACATAACAATGGAATCAGAGGAAATTAAAAAATCATCAGATCATACTACAAAAGCCTATATTCAACAAAACTCGAAAATCTACAGGAAATGGGCAATTTTCTAGACAAATTCCAGGTATCAAAATTAAATCAAGAACAGACAAACCATTTAAACAGTCCCATAACTCCTAAAGAAGTAGAAGCAGTCATTATATATCTCCCAACCAAAAAGAGCCCAGGACCAGATTGGTTTAGTGAAGAATTCTATCAGACGTTCACAGAAGACCTCATACCAATAATGTCCAAATTATTCCAGATAATAATAATAACATATGGGGCACTACAAAATTCCTTTTATGAAGCCACAATTACTCTCATACCTAAACCACAGAAAGAAAGAGAACTTCAAACCAATTTCCCTTATGCATATCGATGCAAAAATACTCAATAAAATTCTTGCAAACCAAATCCAAGGACACATCAAAACAATCATCCATGATCAAGTAGGCTTAATACCAGGCATGCAGGGATGGTTTAATATACGGAAAACCATCAACGTGATCCATTATATAAACAAACTGAAAGAACAAAACCACATGATCATTTCATTAGATGCTGAAAAAGCATTTGACAAAATTCAACACCCCTTCATGATAAAAGTCCTGGAAAGAATAGGAATTCAAGGTCCATACCTAAACATAGTAAAAGCCATATACAGCAAACCAGTGGCTAACATTAAACTAAATGGAGAGAAACTTGAAGCAATCCCACTAAAGTCAGGGACTAGACAAGGCTGCCCACTCTCTCCCTACTTATTCAATATAGTTCTTGAAGTTCTAGCCAGAGCAATCAGACAACAAAAGGAGTTCAAAGGGATACAGATTGGAAAAGAAGAAGTCAAAATACCACTATTTGCAGATAATATGATAGCATACTTAAGTGACACCAAAAGTTCCACCAGAGAACTACTAAGCCTGATAAACACCTTCAGCAAAGTGGCTGGGTATAAAATTAACTCAAACAAATCAGTAGCCTTCCTCTACACAAAAGATAAACAGGCTGAGAAAGAAATTAGGGAAACGACACCCTTCCTAAAAGTCCCAAATAATATAAAATACCTCGGTGTGACTTTAACCAAGCAAATGAAAGATCTGTATGATAAGAACTTCAAGCCTCTGAACAAAGAAATTGAAGAACTCAGAAGATGGAAGGATCTCACATGCTCATGGATTGGCAGGATTAATATAGTAAAAATGGCCATTTTATCAAAAGCAATCTACAGATTCAATGCAATCCCTTTCAAAATTCCAATCCAATTCTTCATAGAGTTACAAAGAACAATTTTCAAATTCATCTGGAATAACAAAAAACCCAAGATAGCTAAAACTATCCTCAACAATAAAAGGACTTCTGTAGTAATCACCATCCCTGACCTCAAGCAGTATTACAGAGCAATGGTGATTAAAAACTGCATGGTATTGGTACAGAGACAGGCAGATAGACCAGTGGAATAGAATTGAAGACCCAGAAGACCAAGAAATGAACCCACACATCTATGGTCATTTGATCTTTGACAAAGGAGCTAAAATCATCCAGTGGGGAAAAAAAGAACAGCATTTTCAACAAATGGTGCTGGTTCAATTGGTGGTCAGCACGGAGAAGAGAATGCAAATCAATCCATTCTTATCACCCTGTACAAAGCTTAAGTCTAAGTGGATCAAGGACCTCCACATCAAACCAGGCACAAGCAACCTAATAGAAGAAAAATTGGGGAAGAGTCTCGAACACATGGGCACTGGAAAATTTTTCCTGAACAGAACACCAATGGCTTATGCTCCAAGATCAAGAGCAGACATGGTCTCCTACCTCTCTGAGCACTTCTTGGAGAACTGTAAGAAGTTGACAGAAGCATCCAGGTGCTTCTTCTTGTGCTCCTCCCAGCAGGTTTGCACAAATAATGCATTTGGGGACATTTTGACTCTTGGCTTCTTAGGCTCTCCTTTGCCCATGTTTAGTTGATTTTCCTCTGCGAGGCAGAGTCACCCAGTGCCTGTCTGCCTCTTACTTGCCCTGGCGCTGTCTCTATGGAGCTCAATGTACTGCAAGGGCTGTCCTGTTGTGTCTTTATATTGTAGATCTTCACAGTAGCACTGGGACTGTAGACATGTGCTCCTGGCTTATGTGTATTCTGAGAACTCAAACTCAGGTCATTACAATTATAGGAAAAGAGTTTTATCGTAAAACTATTCCCAACACTATACTTTATTTAAAAACTTTTGGTGGTATTTTTTTTCTGAAGTGGTTCCATTATTATGTACAATATATTTATTGATAAATGTTAAGTGTATATCTTATGGTATAGAGGTCATAAGATTTCTGTTAGATTACCTCAAAATAAATTTTATGGTGGTATCAATTACATGAAAACAGCAAAGTTCATACCATTATGCTTTCAGTATTGAAATAGTATTCTTTTCCCAAAGTGTATAATCTTTATTATTTTAATACCAGAAGTTCTGCTGGGTTAGAGACTTTAGAAGCCATTTCTTTGTATTTATCTTCTTAAAATCTTAAACATGCTGCAATTTGATATTGAGGTAAGTTAAAGTCAATGAATGGGTGACTAGATAGTTCAAGAGATGTGTTAGAACTTAGAATCAACTACTGTTCAATAACAATCAGTTACAGGAAAGCTGATTGGAATATATTTTAATAGCCATTATAATAACAAATTTAGCACTATTTTTACAATTCTGTGTTTTGTTCACGTCAAGTTTTACATGCAGAATTTGGCTCACTTGACACAAACCATTTTTTAAAAAATTAGATATTATTATTCTTGAGTTAAAAGTAAACAAATGAAGGCTTTAGAGATTATGACATGGCCAAATTTATGCATTTTGCCAGGTTTATCTGTCAACCTGTAAATAAATTTGCCTAAATGCTTAGGCTTGGGCTCTTGTTGCTAGCAGCCGTCTTTCACTCGGCGACAGCATTGTTGGTATTGGAATTGGTACGATTGGCATATACACATATGTGTTGTCCTGTAACCATCATATTTATATTACTAGTATCAATACTATTAAGAACAACTGAAATACAAAAGAAGGGATGCTCGGCAAAGGGGATGATAATTTCTTATTTTGCGAGGTAGTCAAGAGCTGTCTATATTGACACAAATAGAATGATTCTTATTCTTTCTCTGTGTTTAAAAGTTCTTTAATGCCACCATCTTGGCTTTTTTGTGAAAAGTGAGCAACCTTGTGTTTGGTGATACATGCAATATGTATTTCGTGTTTTAGAAATATTTCCAAAATGTCACCCCAAGTATTACATCTAAGGAAATTATGTTTCCATAAAACCAAAAATCTAATAATTGTGAGATATAGTATTTAACCTATGTGACATGTTCAAAGTTGAGCCACAAAACATGGTCTATATGGTAGTATATACCTTCTTCATTAATTTCAGACAAGATTCAATACAAGAAACAGGTGCTCAATCAATACTGGGTGTCAGGGTTTGTATTTGGAGCTAGTGAAGCTGTAGGGAACTACTTAGATACTGTCTTTACTACCGAACTATAAATACTGATTAGTGTGTTTGTGGCAAATATTTCAACAAAGCACAATCTTGATGAGGGAGGAGGGAGAATGGCCTGAGACAGCACTGTATGGGAAGAAAGAACAAGGCATTTCTTCTAGAAACAGGAATCCCCTCCCCTTGTGCTTCAGAGCCAAGGGAGGTCTAATCAGTATACTTGGGCCATAGACTTTAACGTAAAGAATAAATCAGGGCCCAGTTAGGCAATACATGTCAGCCACTCTAACAGTTTTATATCTTACCCTGAACACAACTGGAAGTCTTTAAGAAGTTTCCTTTTAAGACATAATCAGATACACCCTTAAAAAAAAGAACTGCATTCATGCCAATACTGAAAGAATGAATTAGAAACAAATTAAATCCCCTGTAAGGAGGTCATATGGATGATAATTAAAATAATCAAAAGAGCAACCTTCAATACCTAGAGTACCACAGAACTAGACAGATTGCATCAGTATAAATGGAACATAAGTCACATGAATTTATATGATTTGATGTAACATATGAAGAAAAGAGGGATTTCTAGGCTGAATCTTGGGTTAAAGTGTGAGTTGAGACTCCGAGAAAGGTTCAATTTTGCATATTCGCTCAACAAACATGCCAAGGTTCAGCCTCAGCATGGAGAGGGGTTCTAAGAGAAGGGGTGTCTGGGAGTTGTGAGAAGAATGACTTGAATTCAAATTCTGGATTCAAGCTTATGGCCTGTACTTGATCCAGCTTTTCAAGTCTGCTTCTCTCTATGTTCTGCTTTCTCTCTGGAGATTTCTCTGACTATATTCTGCTTGCTTGATATTCTAAGAAATCTCTCTGTTCATGCCCTGTGTGTGTGTGTGTGTGTGTGTGTGTGTGTGTGTGTGTGTGTGTGTGTGTGTGTGTGTCTGTCTGTCTGTCTGTCTGTCTGTCTGTCTGTCTGTCTGTCTCTATGTGTGTATCTGTCTGTCTGTCTCTGTGTGTGTCTGTGTGTTTGACTCTGTCTGAATGTCTCTCTAAGAAGTTCTCTCTTTTTATATGATTAAATTCTCTGGAAAGCTAATCTCCTGCAGAGCATAGATACAGCCTTTCTTTCTTTCTTTCTTTCTTTCTTTCTTTCTTTCTTTCTTTCTTTCTTTCTTCCTTCCTTCCTTCCTACCTTCTTCCCTCCCTTCCTTCCTTTTTTTTGGGGGGGGGATATTTTATATATCCCCACCTCACCACCCTGGCATTCCCCTACACTGAGAAACAAGTCTTCACAGAGGAGCAAGGGCTTCTCCTCCTGCTGATGCCTGACAAAGCCATGCTCTGCTACATAAGCAGCTGGAGCCATGTGTAGTCTTTGATTGGTGATTTAGTCCCCAGGAGCTCTAGGGTCTGTTTGGCTGGTATTGTTCTTTCTATGGGGTTGCAAACAGTTTCATCTCCTTCAGATCTTTCTCTAACTCCTCCATTGGGGTCCCTGTGCTCAGTCCAATGGTCAGCTGCAAACATCCTCATCTGTATCACCTATGAATTCAGTCATTTACTCTAATTCTTAAGACATAGCAAGCATACTTTTTTTTTCTTAACATTGCAAAAATACTCAGAGATCTGTCTCCCTTTGTTAAGCACAAATGATAAGCTAGTTTGGTGGGGCCCTGCCTGAAATTACCATCTCTACCACACCTAGGCCTAACCCTGCTGTGTCCCAGGCTCAGGAACTCAGCCACACCCTCAACTCCTGTGCTTCTTCTAATTCTCATGGAGTCATTAACATTCCTTGGAGGAATGTGAAAATATGTGCATTAGTACACATATACACCTTATGCCCACAGCAGCTCTTAACACCCATGGAGGCTTATATCATGGCTCTGTCCCAGGGGCAGGAACTATGTCACTCTGCCCCCACCAGCTCCATACCAGGCTCAGTACAAACACTTATTGAGCAGAGGTAACAGCCTTGTGTTACTTTGGGCACTGAGGAAAGATTTATGGAGAAAATGAGTCCCCAACCAGCTGTGTCTTACCTGCTAACACAGATATTCAAGCAGAATTCTGGACAGATCTTCCTACTGATCTGAAGCAATATCTCTGCCAAGGAGTGTCATTTCACTGATATTCCAACATATGGCCTAAATTTTTACTTAACATATGTTTAGGTTTAATAATTCCCAATCTAAACGCTGGCAATCCAGTCATGTGCTAAATGAGACCTCTCTTTTGATTGAACTTCCAGTCTTGTTAGAGAGCTGATAAACCAAGAACTACAAGGTGATTGGTGACTAGAAGCCACAAAGAACAAAGGAAGAAAGGAATGTTGGTCATGTATTAGAGGGACTGTCAACTGGGAAAACTGGTTAGTATACGTGGCCATTTGGCATCATTTTTACAAGTTTTGCGACTCTAAATGAAAATTTAAAAATTAAAATATATAGGAAAGCCAATTTAGTTCTCTAAGATGGAGGAGGGAAGACCACCTGAATTATAAGAGATAAATTGTGAAGAATTATGAGATGACAGGCATCAAGTCCATAAGGTACCTGACATGTCCCAGGGATGGCCAAGAAGCCAGTTCAGTTGGAGTTCATGAATGGCAGGAGACTGCGATAAGAAGCCTAGAGAAGTGGAGTGGTAGGCAGGGTTACAGGCCTCTTGAAGTCTTATGGGGCCCTTATTATGGAGGTTGAACTTTCATCTATGTGTTGGGAGACTGTTTGTCATAGTATGGTTTCTATTGTTGGGAAAAACCAACAAAGAACAAACAAACGACAACAACAAACACCATTGCTTTCGCTTGTTTATTTTTCTCCATGGCTTCTTCAGTTTGTTTTCTTATATAATTCAGGTTTATCTGCATAGAGGTAGCACCATGCACTGTGGGCTGGGCCCGTGCCCATCAATCATTAATCAAAAATATTTCCCCACAAACTTCCTAACAAGCCAACTTGATGAATACAACTCCACAATTGAGGATCCCTCCTTCTGAAAGAGTCTAGCTTGTGTCATCAGAACAGAAACCTAACCAGCACACCTGTGGAGATTTCTGAGAAGAAAAATGACATGATGTGGCTTACAGAACTGTCACTGGCTCCTGGATGGAGAAGAGTGCAAACAAACAAAGCTAATCCAGCATGTTTCTGCTGGGTTCAACACTCTGTGGTCAGTGAGATGACTCAGGACTTTCTTGCAGATGCCCTTCCCTTCCTCTCTCTTCACCTGTAGTCCCATTTCCTAAGTAGAAGACCTACCTTAGGTCAGGAGCCTGTTGCATTTAAGAGTCATGTGGGAATCAGGGTAGGTGATGCAAAAGGAGTGGTATTTGAGATTCCAGGAATAGAATAGGAATCATTTGGAATTCTTTCTAAATTATGTGGGCCACTCTTTACAGGTGGAGATTCTGTATACTAATCTGCTATATTCAGAGATGCAACATACACATTTTCATGGAAGGGGCATTCAAACCCATAAGAGAGTAGGGGCATAAGTGGTGGAGTATATTGCATGGAAGAAAAGATCCTATGCTCTCCTGGGAAATACATTGAGATGGCTACTTCTCTGGAGTCCTGTTGCAAAAGAGCAAGACCACTGAAGACATTGTGAAAGTGGAAATTTGATCCAATCATGAAACCCCTGAGAATCAGAAAATGGGAGGTTTAAGGATGGATGGCTTACTCTGGCTGACAGGTGGGAAATATGTGTGTTCGTATAGCTTCTTTGATAAACTACATACAGTCTTTTTTTGTTTTAGATATGGCTTTAACCAGAATATCAAATTATCTTATTTTGTTTATTTTCTAGTTTGGTTAGCTGTCTTATGCCTTGTTTTCACTGTAGCTGTGTTTTCTTAAACCTTTACCTCATATACCCCTGAGGGTCTTACATGGATCTCTCATTTGTTTTGGAATCAACATCATTTTAACTCTCACATGTGTTAGAGTCAACTGGAAAGATAGATTTCTAAATATGGAAAGATAGATTTTTGAATATCAAAGTCTCAGATCCCATCTTCATAGATTGGCGTTTGATGGCTTAGGAGTGGGGCTAGAACCTCTGGGTGATTTTATTTGAACTCTTCAAGTCCCTGAAATACTGCCAGCCTGAGAAGTGCCCTGCCAAGGAGATGTGTCAACCAGTGTCAGGTGGATAATTTCTGCTCTGGGTTGTTTTGTTAAATTCTAATTAAATTGGTGTTTACACAGTTCTCTGTAATTCTCAACTAAAAGTCATTCCTAAGTTCTTTCCCTATGGTATTAGGAAAATGCTAGTAGTAATTTCTCTGTGGAGAGAAATAGAAAAACTTGAGACTACAAAGTTTAAGCATAAGCAAGTAATAATGTACAGCCTTAAACCAAGATCTATATTTTCCTTTATTCTCATCCAATTCCTAGAACTAAAATTTGTCAGTTCCAATGTGGCAGTGTTTGAAGTGTTTGAACCATGTCGCTGTTGTTATTTTTATCAGGAGAAATGAAAGACAACAGACTGAACAGGACAGTAACTGTTAAAAAGCAAGTGTAAGTACCCTAATTGATGGTGCAGATACCCGTTGTTTTGATGGCGACAGAGAACAGAGACAGATGGCATGTGTTGATGTACTCAGAACCTGAGGAGTGAGGACACTTGTTCTCCCAATTAGTTGTGACTTCTTTAAAGGAGGAGGATCTGAGAAACCAGGTCAGATGCTGTTTTGGAAAAATCTCCAATAATTAGACAGCTTGGCAAGAAGTGTAAATTATTCACAACTTTACTTTATGTCATGGTGTGTCTTCTGTCAAGGCCCTAGACTTCTACCTCTTTTGACTAAATCCTTTCTATAGACCTACCCTTTGAAGAACCACTAAGTGCAAGCTTTTAATAAATGCCTTGTTGTTTCTGGGATAGCAGTATTTTAACATCATTTTACTAGTCAATCAAATAAAAATTTTCTCTATCTCATTTGTTGAACAGTATGTATTAAGCTAGTCATTTAATGTACATATCATTTAATTCACTCCAGAATCATCTGATGTAAATATTACTTTTAAGCCTCATCTTATTGAATAAAAAGAAATTATTTCCTAAGATCTGAGCCCAAATAGGCATGATAAGGTCATGTTCTTGGGCATCACAATGTGTGCAGCCCTAGTGATAGATGAATTGCAAAATGGGAAAATGTGTTATTTTTTTCCCATACTTATGAACTCATAATGAAAATGTTTCCCCTACGAATGTTGTATAAGCTCACTCCTAAAGTTTGGGTTTCCTCATGTTTTAGGTTACTTATAAGCACATAGGCAATACCTTTGTGAAGAAAAATGTTTAACTTCTCTTTTTCAGACCATAAGAAGAGAAAAAAGGCGTTTCTAAGTTCAAAGTACTGTGTTGGAGTCACTAAGTCATCAGTACCCCTGACTGGATTGATGCTAGGATGTATGACACTAAGTCCTCCACTTCTAATCACTGCCCTTTAGTGCAGTACGTCAGATAGCAGTCATTTTGTTAGAGCTCTGCAAACTGAGCTCTGCCCTGCTGCAAACAGGAAAACATGAATGAAACATTTCAATCTAAATGTATAAGACTTCATCTATTTTCTTAATACATCTGGATGTTTCTTTGTATGGTTTCTAATTTGATTTTGCTATATTATCATATATATAATAGAAATTGTGTGTGTGTGTGTGTGTGTGTGTGTGTGTGTGTGTGTGTGAGTTGGTGGGTGGGTGTGTATGTGTGTGCATGTATGTATGTGTGTGCATGTGTACGTTGCATGCTCATGCGCTGTTATTTAGCTAGGAGTATACCTCGGATGAAATCTCACTTGTAAAGATCTGAAAGGGATTCATCACCCCCCAACTTTAAATCTTCTTCAGCTTTTCCACTTCAGAATGTTATTGGGCATAGATGGTGGATGTAGACTGTTCAGAGTTGCCTCAACTTAGAATAGCTTCATTCAGTATCTTGACACATCTACTCTAAAAAGGAAGGGAAGATTCTGGGAATGAATTAATGGTTGACCCCGGAGTCAGTATGTAGTACATTTATCCTAGTTCCAGAAGACCTCGATGTAGGTCTTACTTAACCAAACTTGCTTAATGTTCAGTTCTTAGAGCTTATACATACATACAGAAAGACAGGCAGACAGACACACACACATGCAGAGAAAGGGAGATATTCAGAGACAGAGACAAAGACAAAGGGTCAGAAGAGACAGAAGAGACTACAATATTCATGCAGGAGAGAATATAGTATTCCTTTTTCCCCCACTTTCTGCCTCTGGCTGTGTTGTGATAATACTGTATCTCATTCTAGCTGTTTCTCCCCATCTTGTAGTCCCTGGTTACATGAAAGTCACTCTTGCTGGACCACACATTTCAGAAGTATGGAGATTGAGTCTCATTCATGTCTGTACCTGCTGTTGTTGACATAGTTTCTGGTACATACTCATTTTTCAGTGTTTGCAACCATAATAAATGTAAAATCAAATGAAATAATACCTTTCTAATAGAGTTAATTATGAAACTCAAGCATTTTCCTGAAATATGAGCAGACTTAAAAGACTATAAATATTATCTATATAATTACTATAATTTATCTGCTCTTAGGAAGTTATTTATTTCCAGAAAAAGCCCATGGGATTGGGAACTATAAATTCATTTTCACCTAAGCCCTTCATGATAACAGAGGATTTCAAATTGTTAGTTTAGCTATAGTGTACCTTTCCAATTTCTAATCTCTTGAAGTTATGTTCTCTCATCATTTCTGTCTTATACATTTGACCTATAATTCCAAAGAAATCTGCATATACTTTCATAATCAAACACCTGTACTGTTTTTTAGATCTAAATGTCTCCCAAGATTCTTTGTGTTATAGGTTTGTCTGCAACCCACAGTGGTTTTGCTGATGGGAATAGGAACAGCCTAATCGGAGGAAGTTATGTCACTGAGGGACATGTCCTTGACAAGAATGTCGAGTCCCTGTCCTATGTTTTTTCTTTCCTTCTTTGCCTGCTGATCACCAAGAGATGAACACATCTCCTCCATCACATTTTCCTGTCATGGTTGATCAAAAACAACAAACTGTATGACTGTGGGCTTCAACCTCTGGAATTATGAGCCTAGCCCACCTTCTTCATCTAATTGTGTGGGATATTGTGTTGCAGTAATTAAAACCTGATTGACTAACCCATCAATGTAAACCTAATAGACATGGCATTCCCACCATACAAGTTATACATCCATCGGCTTAGGCAGCTCTACTCTTTTTGCAAAGAGAAAATCTCTGGTATCAGCTCTCTGTCTCCCTTGGTATTTTTCTGTTGAGTGAGTCAAGTGCTCAGACTTTTTGTACATAAGCATCCTGAGTCATAAAGAACAGCAGTGGCAAATTCGGTGTCTATGTTTGCCATGGGATTTCAATATCATTTTCTTAATTTTTGGACTGTCAAGATGTTTGAAATTATCTAAGAAACTTATACTGTCATTCTAAATATTTTTGTGACAAAAGCATAAAAATTACCACAGAAACATTTTAAATTGCATGCCATTCTTTTTTATTATTTTATTTATTAACATATCAAATGTCCTCCCTTCCTGGTCCACCATCCACAAGTCCCCCACCCCACCTCATCCCTCCTCCCCTTCACCTCTGAAAGGGAGCTTCACCATACACCAATCCACTCCCAACTCATGACTCTAACATCCCCCTTCTCTGGGGAATTAAGCAACCACATGACCAAATGAATCCCTCACCACTGAAGTCAAACAAGACAATCCTCTGCTATATATATGCTCTTTGATTGGTGGTTTAGTCCCTGGGAGCTCTGACAGATCCAGTAAATGGATACTATTGTTCTTCCTATGGGTTTGCAATCCCCTTCAGCTTCTTCAGTCCTTCCCCAACTCATCCATAAGGGTTCCTTGAGCTCAGTTGAATGGTGGGCTAGTATCTCCATCTGTTTCACTCAGGTGCTGGTAGAGCCTCTCAGAGGACAGCTATGCTAAGTTCCAGTCTGCAAGCACAACATGTATCAGCAATAGTGCCACGTTTTGGATAAATTCCAACTTGGGATGGTCTATGGATGGCCTTTCCTTCAGCTTCCACTCCTTTTTGTTCCTACATTTATTTTAGCCAAGAACAATTCTGGGTCAGAAATTTTGAGGTGGATGGGTGGCCCCGTCCCTCAACTGGAGACCATGTTTATCCATTAGAGGTGTCTTCTTTAGGTTCCATTTCCCCACTATTGGCCATTTCAACTAAGGTCATCCCCATAGGGTTCTGGGGGCCTTCCACATCTCTGGTGTATAGGAGTTCCTAGTGGTTCCCCATCCCTCACCCCAAAGAGCTGCATTTTTCTATTCATTCTCCTGGTCCTTTGACCTTCCCTCCTATCTCTCCCCATACCTGACCCCCCCACACACACACACACTTTTTCCTGTCCCTCCAGTCTTCTACCTATGTCCCTCCCTCCCTCTGCTCCCTGTGATTATTTTGATACCCTTTCTAAGTGGAATTGAAGCATTCACACTTGGGTCTTCCTTCTTGTTAAGTTTCATATGGTCTATGAGTTGTATAATGGGTATTCTGTACTTTTTGGCTAGTAAGCACTTATCAGTGAGCACATACCATTTATGTCCTTTTGGTATGGGTTACCTCACTCATGATGATATTTTATTATTCCATTCATTTGCCTGCAAAATTCATAATGTTCTCATTTTGAATAGCTGAGTAGTACTCCATTGTGTAAATGAATATTTTCTCTACCCATTCTTTGAGTGGGGTATATCTGGATTGTTTTCAACAACTTCAGCAAAGTGACTGGATATCAAGTCAACTCAAACAAAGGAGTAGCCTTCCTTTATACAAGGGAAAGAGGCTGAGAAAGAAATTTAGGAAACAACACCCTTAACAGTAGTCACAAATAATACAAAATACCTTGCTGTAACTCTAGCCAAGCAAGTGAAAGATCTTCATGTCAGGAACTTCAAGTCCCTGAATAAAGAAATTGAAGAAGACCTCAGAAGATGGAAATATCGCCCATGTTCATAGACTAATAGGATTAACATAGTAAAAATGGCCACTTTACCAAAAGTAATCTACAAATTCAATGATGTACTCCCCATCAAAATTCCAACTCAATTCTTCATAGAGATGTAAAGAGCATTTCTCAACTTTATATGGAATAACAAAAAAAACCCAGTATAGACAAAACAATTCTCAACAATAAAGACCTTCTGAGGGATTCACCATCTCTGACCTCAGGCTGAACTATACAGCAATAGTGATAAAAAAAAAAAAAGAACAACATGGTATAAGTACAGAGACAGACAGATCAATCAATGGAATAAAATTGAAGACCCAGAAATAAACCCACACACCTATGGACATTTGATCTTTGACAAAGAAGCCAAAACCATACAATGAAAAAAAAAAGCATCTTCAACAAATGGTGCTGGTCTAACAGACGGTCTGCATGTAGAAGAATGCAAATTGATCCATTTCTATTTCTTTGTACAAAGCTCAAGTCCAAGTGGATCAAGGACCTCCACTAAAAAACCTAGATACACTGAATCTAATAGAAGAGAAAGTGGGAAATAGCCCAAACTCATTGGAACAGGGCAAATTATACTGAACAGATCACTACTGGCTCAGACTCTAAGATCCAAAATTAAAAAATGGGACCTCATAAAATTGAAAGGCTTTTGCAAGGCAAAGGACACTGTCAAAAAACAAAATGGCAGCCTACAGATTGGAAAAAGACCTTCACTAATTTTACATCCGTTAGAGGGCTAATATCTAAAATAAACAAAGAACTCAAGAAGTTAGCCACAAGAAAGCCAAATAAAGCAATTTAAAAATGGGCTACAGAGCTAAACAGAAAAATCGCAACTGAGAAATCTAGAATAGATGAGAAGCACTTAAAGAAATGTTCAGTATCCTTAGTCATCAGGGAAATGCAAATAAAACAACCCTGAGATTCCACATTACACTAATCAGAATGGTTATGATTAAAAACTCAGGGTACAACAGATTTTGGTGAGTGTGTGGAGAAAGAGGAACACTCCTCCATTGTTTGGTGGGATTACAAACTGGTACAACCACTCTGGCAGTTCCTCAGAAAATTGGAAATAATTCTACCTAAAAACCCAACTATACCACTCCTGGTCATATACCCAAAATATACTCCACCATATCACAAGGACACATGCCCCACTATGTTCATAGCAGCCTTATTTGTAATAGGCAGCAGCTAGAAACAACACATATGTCCCTCAATCATTCTTAATGTACCTTCCAACAAATGGGTTTCTCTTTCCATAGCTATCTAAAACTTCTATATTATAGACAGGACAACATTCTTCACTGTTGTCTGTTGTCAAAATAAAGACAACATATGTCTTCATATGTCTAACTGATGCCACATAGCTAATATAAAAAAGATTAGTAGAATCAAGTACTTGTGATTAGACACATACACACAAATACAGAGCATTTATAAATGAATTTTGCAAGTGTCTATACTATCCTAGTTGCTATACATTATTTGCTACTGGCACTAATACAGCATTTTCCCATAAGAAAATGATGCAAAAAGGGAAGCAGAAAGAAACTTATTGCTGTTGTAATTTCTTTGGTGAATTAAGATGGCTTTAGCCTACAGTAGTTGTAGAGAAAGAAGTAAAACCTAATGAGTTTACTGGATGCAAAGGGGATTTTCCTCCTCAAGGAAGAGGAAAGATGTGAGGTCTCTGCAGCAAAGGGTTGATTTAACTGAGGCAAGAAGGAAGTCTAATTCAACACAACTCAGTAGCTGATATTGTACCAAACTTCTGGAGTCTTTTTTTTTCTTGGATATTTTATGTATTTTCATACCAAATGTCATGCCCTTTCCCTACTCTCCCATACCCCTACCCCTGCTTCTGTGAGGATGCTCCCACTCCCACCCACCCACCCACTCCAACCACAATGACCTGTTGTGACTCTACATTGGGGAAATGAGCCTTCACAGGACCAAGGGCTTTTTCCTCCTATTGATTCAGGACAATGTCATCCTCTGCTAAATATGCTGCTGGAGCCATGGGTCCAACCATGTGTACTCATTAGTTGGTGGTTTAGGCCCTGAGAGCTCTGGTGAGGTCTGGTTGTTTGATATTGTTGTTCTTCCTATGGGGTTGCAAACTCCTTCAGCCCCTTCAGTCTTTCCTCTAACTCCTCCTTTGGGGTCTCCTTGTTCAATCCATTGGTTAGATGCAACCATCTTCACCTGTATCAGTAGAGATCTAGCAGAGGCTCTCAGGAGACGCCCATATTTGGCTCATGTCAGCAAGCAATTCTTGGCATCAGCAATAATGAGTGGGTTTGGTGGCAGCATGTAGGATGGATCCCCAGGTTGGGCAGTCTCTGGATTACCTTTACTTCAGTCCCCACTCCACTCTTTGATCCTATGTTTTCTCCAAAGAGCATTTTGTTTTCCCTTCTAAGAAGCAATGAAGCATCTGCACTTTGGTCATTCTTCTTCTTGGGCTTCCTATGGTCTAGGAATTTTTTCTTAGTTTGGGCTAATATCCATTTATCAGTGAGTGCATACCATGTGTTGTCTTTTGTGACTGGGTTACCTCACTCAAGATGATATTTTCTAGTTCCATGTAGTAATTGTTTTTGATTTGTGAAAATTTTATTGAGTATTTTTGCATTTATATTCAAGAGGAAAGTTGCTCTGAAGTTCTCTTTCTTTTAGGGTCCATGCATTGTTTAAGTATAAGCATAATTGTGGCTTCGAAGAAACAAATTGGGTAGTGTTCTTTCTGTTTCTATTTTGTGGAATAGTTAGAAGAGTGTTGGTATTAGGTCTTCTTTGAAAGTTATTCTTCACTAAACCCATCTGGTTCAGGGCATATTTTGGCTGGAAGAATTTTAATGACTGCTTCTATTTCTGTAGGGATTATGGGACTGTTTAGATGGTTTATCTGATCATGATTTAACTTTGGTACTTGGTAGGAAATTGTCCATTTCATCCATATTTTCTAGTTTTGTTGAACATACACTTTTGTATAATAGTGTCTGATGATTTTTTTTTGGTTCTTTTTTTTTTTTTTTCAGAGCTGGGGACCGAACCCAGGGCCTTGTGCTTCCTAAACAAGCGCTCTACCACTGAGCTAAATCCCCAACCCGATTTTTTTTTTTTCTCAGTTTGTGTTGTCTTTATTGCTTCTTTTTTTTTTATTATTATTATTAACTTGAATATTTCTTATATACATTTCAGTGTTATTCCCTTTCCGGTTTCGGGCAAACATCCCCTCCGCCCTCCCCTTCCTTATGGGTGTTCCCTCCCCACCCTCCCCTATTGCCCCCCCCCCCCAACTGTCTAGTTCACTGGGGTTCAGTCTTAGCAGGACCCAGGGCTTCCTCTTCCACTGGTGCTCTTACTAGGATATTCATTGCTACCTATGAGGTCAGAGTCCAGGGTCAGTCCATGTATAGTCTTTAGGTAGTGGCTTAGTCCCTGGAAGCTCTGGTTGCTTGGCATTGTTGTACATATGGGGTCTCGAGCCCCTTCAAGCTCTTCCAGTTCTTTCTCTGATTCCTTCAACGGGGGTCCTATTCTCAGTTCAGTGGTTTGCTGCTGGCATTCGCCTCTGTATTTGCTGTATTCTGGCTGTGTCTCTCAGGAGCGATCTACACTTCTGCACTTCTTTGCTTCATCCATCTTGTCTAATTGGGTGGCTGTATATATATGGGCCACATGTGGGGCAGGCTCTGAATGGGTGTCCCTTCAGTCTCTGTTTTAATCTTTGGCTCTCTCTTCCCTGCCAAGGGTATTCTTGTTCCCCTTTAAAGAAGGAGTGAAGCATTCACATTTTGATCATCCGTCTTGAGTTTCATTTGTTCTAGGCATCTAGGGTAATTCAGGCATTTGGGCTAATAGCCACTTATCAATGAGTGCATACCATGTATGTCTTTCTGTGATTGGGTTACCTCACTCAGGATGATATTTTCCAGTTCAACCATTTGCCTACGAATTTCATAAAATCGTTGATTTTTATAGCTGAGTAATATTCCATTGTGTAGATGTACCACATTTTCTGTATCCATTCCTCTGTTGAAGGGCATCTGGGTTCTTTCCAGCTTCTGGCTATTATAAATAAGGCTCACGATGAACATAGTGGACCACGTGTCTTTTTTATATGTTGGGGCATCTTTTGGGTATATGCCCAAGAGAGGTATAGCTGGATCCTCAGGCAGTTCAATGTCCAATTTTCTGAGGAACCTCCAGACTGATTTCCAGAATGGTTGTACCAGTCTGCAATCCCACCAACAATGGAGGAGTGTTCCTCTTTCTCCACATCCTCGCCAGCATTTGCTGTCACCTGAGTTTTTGATCTTAGCCATTCTCACTGGTGTGAGGTGAAATCTCAGGGTTGTTTTGATTTGCATTTCCCTGATGACTAAAGATGTTGAACATTTCTTTAGGTGTTTCTCAGCCATTCGGCATTCCTCAGCTGTGAATTCTTTGTTTAGCTCTGAACCCCATTTTTAATAGGGTTATTTGTCTCCCCTCTTGGTCTAACTTTTTGAGTTCTTTGTATATTTTGGATATAAGGCCTCTATCTGTTGTAGGATTGGTAAAGATCTTTTCCCAATCTGTTGGTTGCCGTTTTGTCCTAACCACAGTGTCCTTTGCCTTACAGAAGCTTTGCAGTTTTATGAGATCCCATTTGTCGATTCTTGATCTTAGAGCATAAGCCATTGGTGTTTTGTTCAGGAAATTTTTCCAGTGCCCATGTGTTCCAGATGCTTCCCTAGTTTTTCTTCTATTAGTTTGAGTGTGTCTGGTTTGATGTGGAGGTCCTTGATCCACTTGGACTTAAGCTTTGTACAGGGTGATAAGCATGGATCGATCTGCATTCTTCTACATGTTGACCTCCAGTTGAACCAGCACCATTTGCTGAAAATGCTATCTTTTTTCCATTGGATGGATTTGGCTCCTTTGTCAAAAATCAAGTGACCATAGGTGTGTGGGTTCATTTCTGGGTCTTCAATTCTGTTCCATTGGTATATCTGTCTGTCTCTGTACCAATACCATGCAGTTTTTATCACTATTGCTCTGTAATACTGCTTGAGTTCAGGGATAGTGATTCCCCTGAAGTCCTTTTATTGTTGAGGATAGTTTTAGCTATCCTGGGTTTTTGTTATTCCAGATGAATTTGCAAATTGTTCTGTCTAACTCTTTGAAGAATTGGATTGGTATTTTGATGGGGATTGCATTGAATCTGTAGATCGCTTTTGGTAAAATGGCCATTTTTACTATATTAATCCTGCCAATCCATGAGCATGGAGATCTTTCCACATTCTGAGGTCTTCTTCAATTTCTTTCTTCAGTGTCTTGAAGTTCTTATTGTACAGATCTTTTACTTGCTTGGTTAAAGTCACACGAGTACTTTATATTATTTGGGTCTATTATGAAGGGTGTCGTTTCCTAATTTCTTTCTCGGCTTGTTTCTCTTTTTGTGTAGAGGAAGGCTACTGATTTATTTGAGTTAATTTTATACCCAGCCACTTTGCTGAAGTTGTTTATCAGCTTTAGTAGTTCTCTGGTGGAACTTTTGGGATCACTTAAATATACTATCATATCATCTGCAAATAGTGATATTTTGACTTCTTCTTTTCCTATCTGTATCCCCTTGACCTCCTTTTGTTGTCTGATTGCTCTGGCTAGAACTTCAAGAACTATATTAAATAAGTAGGGAGAGAGTGGGCAGCCTTGTCTAGTCCCTGATTTTAGTGGGATTGCTTCAAGTTTCTCTCCATTTAGTTTAATGTTAGCCACTGGTTTGCTGTATATGGCTTTTACTATGTTTAGGTATGGGCCTTGAATTCCTATTCTTTCCAGGACTTTTTTATCATGAAGGGGTGTTGAATTTTGTCAAATGCTTTCTCAGCATCTAATGAAATGATCATGTGGTTTTGTTCTTTCAGTTTGTTTATATAATGGATCCGTTGATGGTTTTCCGTATATTAAACCATCCCTGCATGCCTGGGATGAAGCCTACTTGATCATGGTGGATGATTGTTTTGATGTGCTCTTGGATTGGTTTGCCAAATTTTGTTGAGTATTTTTACAAATCGATGTTCATAAGGAAATTGGTCTGAAGTTCTCTTTCTTTGTTGGGTCTTTGTGTGGTTTAGGTATAAGAGTAATTGTGGCTTCATAGAAGGAATTGGTAGTGCTCCATCTGTTTCAATTTTGTGGAATAGTTTGGATAATATTGGTATGAGGTCTTCTATGAAAGTCTGATAGAATTCTGCACTAAACCCGTCTGGACCTGGGCTCTTTTTGGTTGGGAGACCTTTAATGACTGCTTCTATTTCCTTAGGAGTTATGGGGTTGTTTAACTGGTTTATCTGTTCCTGATTTAACTTCGGTACCTGGTATCTGTCTAGGAAGTTATCCATTTCCTGCAGATTTTCAAGTTTTGTTGAATATAGGCTTTTATAGTAAGATCTGATGATTTTTTGAATTTCCTCTGAATCTGTAGTTATGTCTCCCTTTTCATTTCTGATTTTGTTAATTTGGACACACTCTCTGTGTCCTCTCGTTAGTCTGGCTAGGGGTTTATCTATCTTGTTGATTTTCTCAAAGAACCAACTTTTGGTTCTGTTGATTCTTTCTATGGTCCTTTTGTTTCTACTTGGTTGATTTCAGCTCTGAGTTTGATTATTTCCTGCCTTCTACTCCTCCTGGGTGTATTTGCTTCTTTTTTGTTCTAGAGCTTTTAGGTGTGCTGTCAAGCTGCTGACATATGCTCTTTCCTGTTTCTTTCTGCAGGCACTCAGCGCTATGAGTTTTCCTCTTAGCACAGCTTTCATTGTGTCCCATAAGTTTGGGTATGTTGTACCTTCATTTTCATTAAATTCTAAAAAAGTTTTTAATTTCTTTCTTTATTTCTTCCTTGACCAGGTTATCATTGAGTAGAGCATTGTTCAATTTCCCGCGTATATGTGGGCATTCTTCCCTTATTGTTATTGAAGACCAGCTTTAGGCCGTGGTGGTCCGATAAAACACGCATGGGATTATTTCTATCTTTCTGTACCTGTTGAGGCCCGTTTTTTTGACCAATTATATGGTCAATTTTGGAGAAAGTACCATGAGGAGCTGAGAAGAAGGTATATCCTTTTGCTTTAGGGTAGAACGTTCTATAAATATCCGTTAAGTCCATTTGGCTCATGACTTCTCTTAGTCTGTCTACATGTCTGTTTAATTTCTGTTTCCATGATCTGTCCATTGATGAGAGTGGGGTGTTGAAATCTCCTACTATTATTGTGTGAGGTGCAATGTGTGTTTTTTTGAGCTTTAGTAAGGTTTCTTTTCCATATGTAGGTGCCCTTGTATTTGGGGCATAGATATTTAGGATTGAGAGTTCATCTTGGTGGATTTTCCTTTGATGAATATAAAGTGTCCTTCCTTATCTTTTTTGATGACTTTTTTTGAAAATTGATTTTATTTGATATTAGAATGGCTACTCCAGCTTGCTTCTTCCGACCATTTGCTTGGAAAGTTGTTTCCCAGCCTTTCACTCTGAGGTAGTGTCTGTCTTTGTCTCTGAGGTGTGTTTCCTGTAGGCAGCAGAATGTAGGGTCCTCGTTGCGTATCCAGTTTGTTAATCTATGTCTTTTTATTGGGGAGTTGAGGCCATTGATGTTGAGAGATATTAAGGAATAGTGATTATTGCTTCCTGTTATATTCATATTTGGATGTGAGGTTGTGTTTGTGTGCTTTTCTTCTCTTTGTTTTGTTGCCAAGACGATTAGTTTCTTGCCTCTTCTAGGGTATAGCTTGCCTCCTTATGTTGGGCTTTACCATTTATTATCCTTTGTAGTTCTGGATTTGTAGAAAGATATTGTGTAAATTTGGTTTTGTCATGGAATATCTTGGTTTCTCCATCTATGTTAATTGAGAGTTTTGCAGGATACAGTAGCCTGGGCTGGCATTTGTGTTCTCTTAGGGTCTGTATGACATCAGTCCAGGATCTTCTGGCCTTCATAGTTTCTGGCGAGAAGTCTGGTGTGATTCTGATAGGTCTGCCTTTATATGTTACTTGACCTTTTTCCCTTACTGCTTTTAATATTCTTTCTTTATTTTGTGCGTTTAGTGTTTTGACTATTATGTGACGGGAGGTGTTTCTTTTCTGGTCCAATCTATTTGGAGTTCTGTAGGCTTCTTGTATGCCTATGGGTATCTCTTTTTTTAGGTTAGGGAAGTTTTCTTCTATGATTTTGTTGAAGATATTTACTGGTCCTTTGAGCTGGGAGTCTTCACTCTCTTCTATACCTATTATCCTTAGGTTTGATCTTCTCATTGAGTCCTGGATTTCCTGTATGTTTTGGACCAGTAGCTTTTTCCGCTTTACATTATCTTTGATAGTAGAGTCAATGATTTCTATGGAATCTTCTGCTCCTGAGATTCTCTCTTCCATCTCTTGTATTCTGTTGGTGAAGCTTGTATCTACAGCTCCTTGTCTCTTCTTTTGGTTTTCTATATCCAGGGTTATTTCCATGTGTTCTTTCTTGATTGCTTCTATTTCCATTTTTAATTCCTTCAACTGTTTGATTGTGTTTTCCTGGAATTCTTTCAGGGATTTTTGCGATTCCTCTCTGTAGGCTTCTACTTGTTCTCTAAGGGAGTTCTTCATGTCTTTCTTGAAGTCCTCCAGCATCATGATCAAATATGATTTTGAATCTAGATCTTGCTTTTCTGGTGTGTTTGGATATTCCATGCTTGTTTTGGTGGGAGAATTGGGCTCCGATGATGCCATGTAGTCTTGGTTTCTGTTGCTTGTGTTCCTGCGCTTGCCTCTCGCCATCAGATTATCTCTATTCTTACTTTGTTCTGCTATTTCTGACAGTGGCTAGACTGTCCTATAAGCCTGTGTGTCAGGAGTGCTGTAGACCTGTTTTCCTGTTTTCTTTCAGCCAGTTATGGGGACAGAGTGTTCTGCTTTCGTGTGTGTAGTTTTGCCCCTCTACAGGTCTTCAGCTGTTCCTGTGGGCCTGTGTCTTGAGTTCACCAGGCAGGTCACTCGCAGCAGAAAAGTTGGTCTTACCTGTGGTCCCGAGGCTCAAGTTCGCTTGCGGGGTGCTGCCCACGGGCTCTCTGCGGTGGCGGCAAGAAGGACGCACTGCGGAGCCCCATCCGGGCTCCTCCGTCCACTAGCGTTCCAGCTGCCTCCGGTGTTTTCCTCTGGAATCAGCAATGTGTGTAGAGAGCAGTCTCTTCTGGTTTCGCAGGCGTGTCTGCCTCTCTGAAGGTTTAGCTCTCCCTCCCACGGGATTTGGGTGCAGAGAACTGTTTATCCGGTCTGTTTCCTTCAGGTCCTGGCGGTGTCTCAGGCAGGGCTCCTGCCTCTCCTGGGCCCTCTCCCACGGGAGCCCAGAGGCCTTATACAGTTTCCTCTTGGGCCAGGGATGTGGGCAGGGGTGGGCAGTGTTGGTGGTCTCTTCCGCTCTGCAGCCTCAGGAGTGCCCACCTGACCAGGCGGTGAGGTCTCTCTCCCACGGGTTTTGGGAGCAGAGAGCTGCTGCGGGCCGGGATCCGCCGATTTTTTTTTTTTTAATTTCCTAGGTTTCTGTTTTTATGTCTCCCTTTTCATTTCTGATTTTGTTAGTTTGGATACACTTTCTGGGCCCTCTGGTCATTCTGGCTAAGAGTTTATCTATCTTGTTGATTTCTCAAAGAACCAGTTCCTGGTTTTGTTGATTCTTTGGATAGTTCTTTTTGTTTCTAGTTGGTTGATTTCAGCCCTGAGTTTGATTATTCCCTGGTGTCTACTACTCTCGCATGTATTTGCTTCTTTTTTGTTCTAGATCTTTTAGGTGTTCTGTCAAGCTGCTACTGTATGCTTTCTCCAGTTTCTTTTTGGAGGCACTCAGAGCTATGAGTTTTCCTTTTAGCACTGCTTTCACTGTGCACCATAAGTTTGGGTATGTTGTGTTTTTGTTTTCATTAAATTCTAAAAAGTCTTTAATTTCTTTACTTCTTCCTTGACCAAGTTATCATTGAGTAGAATATTGTTCAACTTCCATGTATATGTGGGCTTTCTCTTATTTTTGATGTTATTGAAGACCAGGCTTACTCAGTGGTGATCTGAAAGAATGCATGGTATTATTTCAATCTTCTTGTATCTGTTGAGGCCTGTTTTGTGACCAATTATTAGTCAATTTTGGAGAAAGTACCATGAATAGCTGAGCAGAAGAAATAGTCATTTTGTGAAATGTTCTATATATTTCTGTTAAATATATTTGGTTCATAACTTCTGTTAGTTTCACTGTGTCTATGTTTAGTTTCCGTTTCCATGATCTGTCCATTGCTGACTGGGGTGTTGAAGTCTTCCTCTATTATTGTGTGAGGTTCAATGTGTTCTTTGAGCTTGAGTAAAGTTTCTTTTATGAAAGTTTCCTTGCATTTGGAGCATAGATGTTCAGAATTGAGAGTTCATCTTGGTATTTTCCTTTGATGAATATGAAGTGTTTTCCTTACCATTTTTGATTATTTTTGGTTGAAAGTCAATTTTATTTGATATTAGAATGGCTATTCCAACTTATTTCTTGGGACCATTTGCTTGAAAAAAATTTCCCAGTCTTTTATTCTTATGTAGGGTCTGCCTTTGTAACTGAGGTGTGTTTTCTGTATGCAGCAAAATGCTGGCTCCTCTTTATGTATCCAGTCTGTTAGTCTATGTCTTTTTATTGGGGAATTGTGTCCATTGATGCTAAGAGATATTAAGGAATATTGATTGTTTCCTGTTATTTTTGTTGTTAGAGGAATTATGTTTGTGTGGCTATGTTCTTTTGAGTTTATTGCAAGAAGATTACTTTCTTGCTTTTTCTAAGGTGTAGTTTCCCTCCTTGTGTTAGGTTTTCCATCTATTATCCATTGTAGGGCTGGCATGATGGAAAGATATTGTGTAAATTTGAATTTGTCATGGAATATCTTAGTTTCTCCATCTATGTTAATTGAGAGTTTTGCTGGATAAAGTAGCCTGGGCTGGCATTTGTGTTCTCTTAGAATCTGTGTGACATCTGTCCAGGATCTTCTTGCTTTCATAGTCCCTGGTGGGAAGTCTGGTGTAATTCTGATATGTCTGCCTTTATATGTTACTTGACATTTTCCCCTTACTGCTTTTAATATTCTTTCTTTGCTTTGTGTATTTGGTGTTTTGACTATTGTGTGATGGGAGGAATTCCTTTTTTGGTCCAATCTGTTTGGAGTTTTGTAGGCTTCTTGTGTGTTCGTGCACATATTTTTCTTAGGTTAGGGAAGTTTTCTTCTATAATTTTGTTGAAGATTAAGTGGCCTTTAAGTTGGGAATCTTTGTTCTCTTTTATACCTATTATTCTTTGTTTGGTCTTCTCATTGTGTCCTGAATTTCCTGGATGTTGGGATGTTAGGAGCTTTTTGCTGTTTGCATTTTCTTTGACTATGGTGTCAATGTTTTCTATGCTATCTTCTGCAACTGAGATCCTCTCTTTTTTATTCTGTTGGTGATGTTTGCATCTATGACTCCTGGTTTCTTTCCTAGGTTTTCTATCTCCAGGGTTGTTTCCCTTTGAACTTTCTTTATTATTTCTATTTCCATTTCTAAATTCTGGATGGTTTTGTTCAATTCCTTCACCTGTTTGCTTGTTTTTTCCTATAATTATTTAATGGATTTTTGTTTTTCCTCTTTAAGGGCTTCAACTTGTTGTGTTGTCCTGTATTTTTTAAGGGAGTTATATATGTCCTTCTTAAAGTGCTCTATCACCATCACGAGATGTGATTTTATATCTGAACCTTCTTTTTCAGTGTGTTGGGATATTTAGTACTTGCTGTGGTTTGGGAACTGGGTTCTGATGATGCCAGATAGTCTCGGTTTCTTTTACTTAGGTTCTTGCACTTGCCGTTAGCCATCTGGTTATCTCTGCTATTAGTTGGTCTTCCCGTCTCTGACTGGAGCTTGTCGTTCTGGTGGACCTGTGAACCTGTGAGCCTCTGATCTTTGGAGTAAGAGTGCAGATGGAGACTGAAAGGGTCCTGTTCCAGGCTGCCCTGAGGCTCCCAAGACCTGTGCACTACCAGTGGGTCTCTTTTTGGACAGTCAATCGAGATAAAGTGGTGTCCCATCTATGGGCTATGGGCTTAGGAGGGAGAGTGCTGCTGGCAGACCAGTTCTTTGCAGACAGGTTTTATGTCCAAGGGCTGTGGAACAGCCCCCACTGTGGGTACCAAACCTCTGGTGTCCTCTAAGGCATATTTAAGTACAGTACAATTTAAAAAAAAATGTGCCTGGTGTTTTACAATCTCATGTGCACAATGAGACATAGTTACCTAGAAATTCTTATCAAAATACAGGTTATTTCTTCTATGAATATGACACAGGTCATGCAGATAGTACAGAGGACAGCCAAGCTATTAAGCACCTTTAGTCTCAGTCTTCTTGTCAGAAAATAGGTTATACATCTTGCTTTGAGAGGCAATCTGGCATGTTCAACATCTCTGGCTTCCCTAGTACTTACCTGTTACCACAAGGACCTCTGTGCTCTCTAAAGAAGGTGACCACTGGACTCAGAGTCTGGATCATGCCTCAGACTGAGTAAGATATGACTTTGAAGAGTGTTCTTCAAGGAAGAACTATAGGCTTGTTATGGTAGAAAAAGAAAGAGAAAACAATTTGGTATTTTTAATAAAAATGAATTGGAAGAGAAGACGACTTGCACCCTAGTTCCTGTGTATCTACCCAGACTGGGGCCAAATAAAAGGACACTGAGGCTTGAAGCAGCTGCTAGGTTCCTGACATGCATGTTTGAGATCCTTGGTGATCTTTGGTGAGTCAGGAACCTGAGGTTTCAAACAAAGAGCACATTGGAAGAGGTGTGTGTGTATGTGTGTGTGCATGTGCGTGTGTGTGTGTGTGTGTGTGTGTGTGTGTGTGTGTGTATGTAGTGCGGTGTGTGTGTGTGTGTTTGTGTGTGTGTGTGTGTGTGTGTGTGTGTGTGTGTGTGTGTGTGTGTGTACAAACATAATCAAGGTAAAGCATCTAGGACAGTACTGTTTATTGGGACTGGTCTGCCAGGTTTGCCTTAAGAAATCCACTTACCAATTACTTCTTGACTATTTTCTGTATTTCAAGTTTCTAGAGAAACAGTGAAGATTATGATAGATGTGGTCTTTTTCCCTGCACTGCAATCCTTAGAAGGATTTGCTTGCAAAGAGCCTTGCCTGGCAAATCTGAATTTGGCTCTTTTCATGCTCTTAGAAAACATTTAACTGATTAAGTAGATTGTGGCTAGTCGATGGCTATAATTCATTCTATGTATCTGCCTTACATGGGAGTGTGTGGACTTTTGTCTGACTCTATGCAGAGGATGCAGTTTGACCAGCCACTATCAATAGCTGTGGACATCCTCTCTAATGGACTTCTCTAAGCAGAAACATTACATGAGCCATGCACCATTTGTATTTATGGAGGAGAATATATTTTGTGCCTCATGGCATAATGGAGAGAACATAAAGAAGAACATAGAGTCTAATAGAATCTTCTATCTTCCTCCCTTCTTATCTGAGTTTGTACTTTACCATATAAATTCACACTAAGTATTAGCTGTCTACATGAAAGGTCCTTGTAGGCCTTTTGAGAAAATCTTATATGGAGCTCTGAGTTTTCCCAAAATAGTACTTCATAAATTTATAAGATACTGGAGAAGACATGAACTAACAGGGCCCATATGTTATAGTAGGTAGTTAAGAATGTATTATAGGAGAAGTTCTGGATGCTCTCTAGCAACAAAAGAAATCTTTTCTCCATCCTTATAGAGCCAGCCAAACTTTCCTAGAGATGTTAAACTTATTCTGACTTTTAAAAGATGAGGTGAGAGCCAGAGGTCCACAATCTTCATATTCTGATATATGCTCTAATACAATGCCAGAAAATAGCCCTCAGTATAATATTCTAAACCATAATTATCAGAACACTGAAATTTAAAGAATAGTAGCAATTTGCCCTCTTACATTCACAGGTCTGCTCCAGTCTAAATAAGTTTCCATGGCAACAGGAGAGCAGCAACTTATTGTCTCCAACTGGTTCAAAATTCAGGCTTGCTTTGTTCAAAAATAGTGACCACTAACACCTCATCCTCGGTTCCCACATGGTTTCTTGAGAACACAGTATCTGCACTCTTGCACTCACCTTTGTCTGGCTCAACTGATCTTCATAAGTAAATAGTAGGAGCCAGTCAAGGAGCTCATATTCCTGTCTTGAAGTAGCCTGATTATGAACTCCCTCATGCCCTACTTAAAGTGTGGTTTATAAGAACTTTGCCCTATTATGTGGTTGATAATTTTAAAAATCTTTTAATGATTAATGATATAAACACAAAGTCCTATGCATGTCCTAGAAATCAACTTAAAAAGTAGCATTCACCATGGTTCAAGATAGTGTTCCCAGATATATCTGAATTATGTGGAAAACTGAAACTGAAGCTGAGCTCTACTTTTGAAGTTCTTATTTCAATCAGTTTGGAGTACAGCTGAACATGCTATGTAAATGCTCTACCAGTGAGCCATACCCATAGCTCAAGATGTATTTCTATGTCCTTTAGTGATACAAGCATTATTAGTCAAGGGTAAGACCATGAGAATACGTGGCTTAACCACTAGAAGGACAAACTACTATTTCTTGAAGTAGTAGATGTCACTACCTAAGAATCTAAAAATGGTGTCCAAGAACTGAGTGGTCTCTATAAAAATGGTTCATTTTAATTGAATGTAGCTATCATGATAATTATAGATATTTAATAGTTTATTCTAAAGCATGTAAATGCACATTATTTCCATATAATTTCAGTGTCTACATTGCATTTATAATTAAAATTACATTGATACTAAATAGCACTCCTTTAGTAAACTAAACAATAGTTAAGATAAGAGATAGACTGATTACATGGATTATATATTCATATTTGGTGAAAACCAAATGAGATTATAAATATGACTGAATTTAGCAGTAATTAAAGATTTATCAGTAATTAGAATACAAAGCATGCAGAAAAGAAAGATTGGAACCATCCATTCGAGCTCCCAAACGCACAGTCAAATCTCAATCAAAATGGCCAAATGGTAACACAAAGTACCATATTGTCCTGATGAATAGTGATTTAGTTTGGGGAAAACATGAGTTCTCCCATTAATGAAACTGGCATAGATTCTAATAATTACATTTGAATGGGGTACTGTTTGAAACAATGGTGAATAAATACATCTCTTCTTATGTGTACTGTTTTGGCAAACATTTGAAACTCCCAATGCTTATAATCTTACAAGTGCTAGGAGTCTTTAGTTATATTTCACCAGGCAACATTCTGAGTAACTGGAGTTCAGCAATGTAGGACAATGCTGGCATTAAACTTCTAATTATTACTGTAACAACAAACTTGGTGTTTCAATCTCTTTTAAATTCTCTCTGTGAGGTGACAAAAACTAATGAACAAGGTGTATTTTTAACATGGAGAAACGATTAAAGAATAAGCAGACATGGATGGAAACCAATAACTACAAATAATAACACTGAGTCCCTGACAGGAAATGGAGAGAGGAAACAGGAAAAATAAGTCAGCAGAAATGAGCCTGGGAATTACTGAGACCTCTCTGGAAAGGACAAGGCATATATTATGTATGCCTTACACTTGATGAAAACATGAAATCGAATTATTATGATAAGATTTGTAAAAACAATGACTTTATGAAATTCATAGGCAAATGGAGAGAACTGGAAAATATCATCCTGAGTGAGGTAACCCAATCACAGAAAAACACACATGGTGTGCACTCATTGATAAGTGGCTATTAGCCCAAATGCTTGAATTACCCTAGATGCACAGAACACATGAAACTCAAGAAGGATGACCAAAATGCAAACGCTTCACTCCTTCTTTAAAAGGAGAACAAGAATACCCTTGGCAGGGAATAGGGAGGCAAAGTTTAGAACAGAAGCAGAAGGAACACCCATTCAGAGCCTGCCCCACATGTGGCCCATACATATACAGCCAGCAAACTAGATAAGATGGATGAAGCAAATAAGTCCATGCTGACAGGAACCAGATGTAAATCTCTCCAGAGAGACACAGCCAGAATACAGCAAATACATAGGCTAATGCCAGCAGCAAACCACTGAACTGAGAATGGGACCCCGGTTGAAGGAATCAGAAAAAGGACTGAAAGAGCTTGAAGGGGTTTGAGACCCCATATGAACAACAATGCCAACCAACCAGAGCTTCCAGGACTAAGCCACTACCCAAAGACTACACATGGACTGACCCTGGGCTCCAACTGCATAGGTAGCAATGAATAGCCTAGGAAGGGCACCAGTGGAAGGGGAAGCCCTTGGTCCTGCCAAGACTGAACCCCCAGTGACCATGATTGTTAGGGGGGAGGATGGGGAGGGGAACACCCATACAGAAGGGGAGGGGAAGGGGCTAGAGGGATGTTGGCCCGGAAACCGGGAAGGGGAATAACAATTGAAATGTAAATAAGAAATACTCAAGTTAATAAAGATGGAAAAAAAAGATTTGTACGAGAAACCCATAGATCATTTTCTTTTGTCTATGCTCAAAGTCATCATTCAGTGTTAACTGTATCTCAACTTTATTCAGCACACTCTAAAAGCAATGTGTCTGCTTACAGACAACAAATGACAGTGGTTTAAGGGCACTGATAGAGTTGAGCAGTTCAGCAATTCACAAATACTGTTGATCTTTAAAATATCACAGGCTAGGTGCTAGTCTTGGTTCAAAATCACAGGTAAAATGCATGCAGACAGCATTTAATGAATCTCATGGTGTTGAGAAGAATATAAGCAAAAGAAAACTGCAGAAATACAGAATGGATATCTGCCAAGGTTAAGAAGGTCTGCAGTGCTTATATGAGAAAGAGGGCAGGAGGGAGTTAGGAATAGATCTTCAGATGATCTACCCCTAGAAGAGGAAGAAAGTCTCATGAGTAAATCTCTAGGAAGAGATGTCACTGTCCGTCTCTGTGCAAATATAGTAATGAATTACCCATTGACATTTTCTATGAGAAGTCTCTTCTATAATGTGCTGTATGATCTTTCTGGGTTGTTTATTATTTATAAAAATAAAAATCCTAACCTACAGAACATACTTCACCAAAAATGACTTGCACACACTGACTAATTATTGCAGAATATAAGGTAATGCGCCATGATAGAATTGGTGAATAATATCCCGAGGCATCACTTAGACCCTCATAGACTCCACCATGTATCCTAACATGCTTAGACTTTCCCCATGTTTCACTTGAATGCTACTATTTGCAATATGCTTTCAAGCTGACAATTCATATTTCTGTGTTATCTAGGCAATGACAAACTGTGACTGGAAGAGTCAGTTTGAGTTAGTCAGATAAGACGATGGTATGATATGGAAAAGAAGCAGTGCACAAAATGACAGAAAACAGTTCTCAGTAGAGGAAGCTGTTTGGGAAGGAGCCCTGTGGGCAAAGGGAATGATGCTTGGCTTAAACAAAATGTGGAAGGTGAAGCAAGCAGATGCCAAGTTATAGAAGCTCTGTGGACCATGGAACTAGTTTGCAATTCATTCCCAAAGCAACAGGACCCGACTGAAGTGGTTTAAGAAGAAAAATGACAGGATTAAGTAGAAATTTTGGAAACAATATTCCATACACACCATGAAGAAGGCATTAAAGAAAGGCAAGATACCTCAGCAGAAATCTTTTAAAGTCATAAATATACTTCATACTGACAAACAAAGAAAAGGTGGGACTTTTTTTTACCCTAAAAGTTTGCCTAGTCAGTTGGTATGCATATACTATATGTTGAATCAAATTTATAAGATTGAGTTTAGTATTATTTTCCAATTAACTCATGGTGGAAATGACCTAAAATCTACCAACAACAAAATAAGTAAGAACTCAGTGAAATAACCATGAAAAGCAATATACAGTGGTGGAAATGAATAAATTGCTGGTACAACAACACCAGGTCTAATTCTCAGAGTTGTACAATTGCACTAAGCAAGCCAGATGCCAACAATGCATTCTCTATGCTTTCGTTTTTGTAAGTCTCAGTACAAGACGCTTTCTAGCACTGAAGTTGGAGCAATGGCTTCTCTCAAAGTAAAGTGAAACTACTACTTTTTAATATCACTACCTAAAGCATGTACCTAATGATAAAATATTATTATGAAAACCAAAAGTATAGCTGAAATTTCCATGCCTGGGAGAGTAAAGAGAAAGCAAATTAATAAAAATAAGTGTCAGAATTGAGGCTTTGTTTCCACAGTGATCTTACCAGCAGCAGCCAGGCATTAAAACACATAATAGTTTGTGTGGGCTTGTATTTTGTCTAAAAATATTCTGGTGAGATTTGGGTGATTATAAAGTTTGGATTCACTAGTAAAGGACAAAGTTTGAAAATTTAAAACATGGAATAAAGAAGACTGGGTGAGTATGCAAACATATTCAATAACAGCAAGGAAGTTCTCAGCCTGTATGTGTAGGGGATAAGCAATATGGCAATAGCTCTGGAAGATCAAAGAATATTGGTTGGATTTGAAGAACTCCAGCCTCAACCACTTCCCCAGGTTCAACTTTTAAATAAATAAATAAATAAATAAATAAATAAATAAATAAATAAATACTAAATAGAATTTGTTTGCTTATTTATGGACATACAGATTGCCACGCAGCACAGGCATTAAGGGCAGAGGACAACTCTCAGGAATCAATTCTCTCCTTGCAGCCTGTGGATGTCCCAGCTACCAAACTCAGGTCATCATCAGGCCTGGTAAAAAGTATCTTTACCCACTGATCCACTTCATCAGTCCTCTTACACATAATTCTGTTCACAGTCACTACATCAGTTATGAAGTACTGGGTAGACATAGAGCCCTTCTATACTGAGTAGACCAACAGCCCTTCTGCTCAGGGGTTGGTTCAAAAGGACTGCATGCTCTGTTAGAGAAGTCCCTCAACCACACACCTCCATAAAGTAAAAAAGGAGAGAGTGTTAGGAAGAAAAGTAAACTTGACTCAAATCTCAAGATCTCCAGTCACATGGCAAAATAGCTACAGACTTAGACAGTCAGATGCTGGTTTCCAAGAATGTCATAGAAACCAGCAATGGACAAGAAGAAAGTGGTGGCAGACATGACACTAATAATTCCTGTGTTGCCCAGATGACTAAGCACAAAGAGAAATACAATATCAGCGGATGCATGTTCCCAGAGCCAACAGGACAAAACAACCACACAGTCAGTCAAGTAAGGTCAGAAAGCAACCATAAAATCCCCTCATAGGCCATTTCTTTGGGCCATGTAAACCATAATTCCCCTGCAATTTCAGATTTTCTCCAAGAGCCCAAGAGGAGGGAGATGGCTGAGGACTCTGAGCTCTAAACTGGCAAACTGAATTGTACGACTGAGTGGAAAGGAAGAAGAAAGATTGTTCTTTCCTACCTTGAATCTAGACTTAAGCAGCAGGACCTAAAAAGATTTACAAGCAGTTTTGAGGACTCAGTTGTTACTCCCTTCACATCCAGAAAGATGAGCCTTCTAAGGTATGGACAAAGAAGTGTTTAAGAGCTACAAAGGAGAAACTTACACCATTAAGGAAAGGATTACGAAACAAAAATGAAACCAGCTGTCACCAAGTGAGAATCTATAGGCATGAAACCTTCTCATACATCTTGAGACTCTCTTAGGATATAAAAGGGATGAATGAGACCTCCTGGAGTCTTCTGGGCCACCACCTGCCCTTATGAAGAAAAAAACAAAAACTAAAAGGCAGGACACAAGGTAAACTATTGTCTGATGTAATCTTAGAGACGTGGGAATGGATATTTTATATTTGATGCTGTTTATTCATCTTCCGCAACTTCTTCCTAGCAATTTAAGCCACTTCTTATCAACACCACCACCATGAAAAGGCAGAAATAATGAACTGCATGATTTCCTGTAACTTCCCCCTAAAGCAGTCATCAAATCTGCATTTACTATTTGTGTACCTAAGATAAGTGATGTCAACTCATTTTAACCTTCCTCCATTATTTGCTTTAAGATCTGGTTTTTGATTCCCAGTATTAAAACCCCCTTTTTAAAAATGTGATGAGCAAGGAAAATTTTAGGTAGGAAAATTTTCTATCAGTTTTATGACATCCTAAGGTATTCCAGGAGATCTGCCGCACTCAGAGCGTTTAGTAAGGAAACACCCGAAGTTCCACAGCTGCCACTGGGAGCCCGCTGGACTAGAGACCCATCACCACCCAAAACCCCTGCCCACCTAGTATTACTCCCCTTCCGCCTGGTCCTTTCTGCTGTGACAAACTGCTAGCAGCCAGGGCAACAGATCAGCAGCTTCTTTTCCCCTCTGAAGACACCCCAGTTGGAAGTACCCACAGGAGATCTCCTACAGCCAGGGCCACACAGTTTCAGGTCATCTTCTCCTCCTCAATCTTGGTTCTTCTTTTTACTCCTCCCTCCCATCTTACAAAAACTTTGTCCTTGACTTTCTTTTTCACTGCCCAATCACAGGCCTTGCCTTATCTTGTGCCTGCCCTCACATGCATAACAATAGTCACAAATAATATAAAGTATCTTGGGGTAATTCTAATCAAAAAAGTGAAAGATCTATATGGCATTAACTTCAGGTTTCTCAAGAAAGAAATTGAAGACCTCAGAAAATGGAGAGCTCTCCCATGCTCAGGTATTGGCAGAATTAACATAGTAAAAACAATCATCCTACCAAAGGCAATCTACAGACTTAGTGTAATCCCCATCAAAATCCCAACACAATTTTTCTAAGATATAGAAAGACCAATCTCAAGTTCATCTGGAAAGGCAAAAACCTCAGAATAGTGAAAACAATTCTTAACAATAAAAGAACAGCAGGAGAAATCACCATCCCTGACCTCAAGCTCTACTACAGAGCAATAGTGATAAAAAAAAAAAAAATACATGGTGTTGGTACAGAGACAAACATGTTGATCAATGCAATCGAACTGAAGACCAAGAAATAAAACTACACATGTAGACACACTTGATCTTTGACAAAGAAACCAAAAGTATACAATGGAAAAAAGAAAGCATCTTCAATAAATGGTGCTGTTCTAACTGGCTATCTGTATGTATGTAGAAAAATGAAACTAGACCCATATTTGTTACCAAGCACAAAGCTCAAGTTCAAGTGGATCAACAACCTCAGCATAAAACCAGATACACTGAATCTAATAGAAGAGGAAGTGGGAAAGAACTCATTGGCACAAGGGGAAATTTCTTACCAGAATTCCAATGGCTCACACGCTAAGATCAAGAATTGATAAATGGGACCTTATGAAACTGGAAAGCTTCTGTAAGGCAAAAGATATAGTCCATAGGACAAATCAGCATCCTACAGATTGGGAAAAAAAATCTTCACTAATCCCACATCCGATAGATGGCTAGTATCCAAAATATATAAAGAACTCAAGAAGCTAACCACCAAAATAGAAGTAAACAGAGAAGTCACAGCAGAGGACTCTCAAATGAGAAGCACCTAAAGAAATGTTCAAAGTCCTTAGTGATCAGAGAAAGGCAAATCAAAAAGATCCTGAGATTCCACCAATCAAAATGACTAAGATCAAAAGTTCAGGTGACAACACATGTTGGCAAGGATGTGCAGAAAGAGGAACACTCCTCCATTGCTGATGGGATTGCAAACTGGTGCAACCACTCTGGAAATCAATCTGGAGGTTCCTCAGAAAATTGGAAATAGATCTACCTGAAGACCCAGCAATACCACTCTTGGGAATACACCAAAAGATGCCCCATCATGCCACAGGGGCACGTGTTCCACTGTGTTCATAGTAGCCTTGTTTGTGATAACCAGAAGCTGGAAACAATCCAGATGTCCCACAACAGAAGAATGAATACAAATAATGTGGTTCATTTACACAATGGAGTACTATTCAGCCATTAAAAATGACTATATGAAATTCTCAGGCAAATGTATCAAACTAGAAAGTATCATCCTGAGTGAGGTAACTGAGACCCAAAAAGACATGCATGGTAGTACTCACTAATAAGTGGATACTAGCCAAAAAAAAAAAAAAGTAGATTACCCAAGATACAGTCCACAGAACTCAGAACTCAAAAAGTTCAACAAGCTGAAGAGCCCAAGTGAGCTTCAGTCCCACTTGGGAGGGAGAAAAAAGCAACTACAAGGGGGATTGAGGGAGGGATCTGGGAGGGAAAGGGGACAGTGGGGGGTGGAAGAAGGGAACATGATCTGGTATTGGTTGG
Source organism: Rattus rattus (assembly GCF_011064425.1). Lineage (NCBI taxonomy): Eukaryota > Metazoa > Chordata > Mammalia > Rodentia > Muridae > Rattus > Rattus rattus. The sequence continues at coordinate 218,742,961 of NC_046154.1, forward strand.
GGGAAAAGGATTGAAGCCCTGAGAGCCAGTAGGAAGAATGGAAACAGGCAATCTTAGGAGTTGGGAGGTTGGGGGGGGACCCTCCAGAATGTACCAGAGACCTGGGAGGTGAGGGATTCTCAGGCCTGAAAGGGAAGAACCTTAGATCAAATGCCCTACAGTAGGAAAAGGAACTTGTAGAGCCCACTTCTAACAGAAAGACAGGGCATCACGTGAGGGATAGGGTTGCCATCCCACAGTCAAAACTCGGACCCATAATTGTTCATGTCTAAAAGAACTGCAGGAATGGAAATGAACAAGAACCTGAGGAAAAGAGGTCCAGTGACCTTGAGGAAAAGTAGTATCCAGCTCAAGGGGAGGTCCCAAGGCCTGACATTATTATTGATTCAACCAATGGATAGAAGGGGCTGACCCCTGTGGTTGAATTGGAAAAAGCTGAAAGAAGCTGAGGAGGGCGACCCTACAGGAGGACGAGCAGTCTCAACTAACCTGGACCCCTGAGATCTCTCAGACACTGGACCACCAACCAAGCAGCGTACACCAGCTGATACGAGGCTTCCAACACATGTACAGCAGAGGACTGCGAGGTCTGTGTTCAATCAGATAAGATGCATCTAACCCTCAAGAGACTGGAGGTCCCAGGGAGTTTAGAGGTCTGGTGGGGTGGGAAGTGGGGGCTGGGGGTGGGGGCATCATCATGGAGACGGGGGAGGGGTAGGTATGGTATGTGGAAGAGTTGGAGAGTAGACCAGGAGGGAAATAAAAGTCTGGAGGATTAAAAAAAAAAGATATAAAAAGAAGGAATATTAAAAAGAATTTTTAAAGTGATAATTTTTTTGAATCCACAACCAAACATTACTTTTTGGTAAGACAGCTAATGTTATTCAGAGGTAAACGTTAAGTACATTCTTCCCTGAATGTCATCCTCAAAGGATTTAATGGAATGAGAAAGGTCAGTGGCTCACTCGTGTCCGACTACTACATCAGTAAAACCAGCGACCCCTTCCATCCAGGCTCTCGCCTCCTCTCTAGTTCCGGTAAAAACACCCATCATCTCTTACAGGACCACGCCCATGGACTGTTCACTGCTACGGTCCATGTATTTGCATCATGCCTTCTTCAATCTACATTCTAGATTTTACCTTAAGTTCTCCCGTAAAGATGACATTAGTTCCCTAGTTAAAACTTCAAAATTACTTTGAAAGCTCTGGGAATACGAATATTCGACAAATCCTTGTTGCTTTTCTTTAAGTTTGCCTCACAGCCCGCTCTATCACACGGCCACACCTCTTCACTTCAAGATGCACTTTCTACACCCCCCCCCATTGTATTGGGCTAGTTACACTTAGTACATCTCTGTATCCAGTTTTCTCTGCTTGAAATGCTCTTTCATTTTCTTTTTTGTCAATTGTTAGATGCTTTTTTTCCAAGTCCCCTATCCAAGTAGTATACTCAGTTAATCTTCTCTAAACTTTGCATGTTAAGATGATTATATCCTTCTTCCGAACTGGTATGATTTGAATCTGAAATGATCCACCAAGCTTGTGTTTTTACCATAATGGTGCCATTTTTGGAAGTTATAAAATAATTGCAGGCAGGAGATGTTAGCTCACTGGTGATGCTTTCTGAGTTAACTGCTGCCGGGACGTAACTAGTCGCAGCAATATGATCCTTTATCTCATTTTTCTGTCAGTTTCATCAGGAGTCATTAGAAAATCTTCTTTATGTTGTTGTTGAGGTTGTTTTAGTCTTTCTCTCAGTAGTTGTGTCATATGTCACGCTAACACCTTAAAGATTACCCTCAACATTGCTAGTGGAGAAGTGGCTTGTTTTGATTTTAACATTTCTTTGTTTCTGTCCACACAGAATCCTTCAGGTATGCATTGTATTCTAGTCCTAGAAACAGTCACTCTCGTAAGAAAAGTGGCCCTTGTCATTGAAATACAAAAAACCTAGGTGTTAGATATATTCATGCCATTGTTTCTAGGTTCTCTGTGTAAAAAATAAAAAAGGAACAAAAGATGTGTATGTATGTATATATATATATATATATATATATATATATATATATATATATATATATATACATACAGAGAGAGAGAGAGAGAGAGAGAATTATTTTGTCCACTCATTTTCTTTCAATCTTTATTAAATTGGGTATTTCTTATTCACTTTTCAAATGTTATTCCCTTTCCCAGTTTCCAGGCCAACATCACCCTAACCCCTCTCCCTCCCTTTCTATGTGGGTGTTCTCCTCCCCATCCTTCCCCCACTATCACCCTCCCCCCAAGAATCCTGTTCACTGTGGGTCATGCCTTGGCAGGACCAAGGGCCTCCCCTTCCACTGGTGCTCTTACTAGGCTATTCATTGCTACCTATGCAGTTGGAGCCCAGGGTCAGTCCATGTATAGTGTTGGGTAGTGGCTTAGTCCCTGGAAGCTCTGGTTGGTTGGCATTGTTGTTCATATGGGGTCTAAAGCCCCTTTAGCTCTTTCAGTCCTTTCTCTGATTCCTTCAATGGGGGTTGCAGGTCAGTGGTTTAGTGATGGCATTCGCCTATGTATTTGCTATATTCTGGCTGTGTCTCCCAGGAGAGATCTACATCCAGTTCCTGTCAGCCTGCACTTCTTTGCTTCATCCATCTTATCTAGTTTGGTGGCTGTATGTCTATAGGCTACATGTGGGGCAGGCTCTGAATAAGCGTTCCTTCTGCTTCTGTTCTAAACTTTGCCTCCCTATCTTCTCATAAGGGTATTCTTGTTCCCCTTTTAAAGAAGGAATGAAGCATTCACATTTTGTCATCCTTCTTGAGTTTCATGACTTCTGTGCATCTAGGGTAATTGGAGCATTTGAGCTAACATCCACTTATCGATAAGTGCATACCATGTGTGTTTTTCTGATTGGGATACCTCACTCAGAATGATATTTTCCAGTTCCATCCACTTGCCTATGAATTTCATGGTCGTTGTTTTTGATAGCTGAGTAGTACTCCACTGTGTAGATGTACCACATTTTCTTTAATCCATTCCTCTGTTGAAGGGCATCTGGGTTCTTTCCAGCTTCTGGCTATTATAAATAAGGCTGCTATGAACATAGTGGAGCATGCGTCTTTGTTATATGTGGGGGCGTCTTTTAGGTATATGCCCAAGAGAGGTATAGCTGGGACCTCAGTAAGTGCAATGTCCAATTTTCTGAGGAACCTCCAGACTGATTTCCAAAATGGTTGCACCAGTCTGCAGTCCCACCAACAATGGAGGAGTGTTCCTATTTCTCCACATCGTTACCAGCATCTGCTGTTGCCAGAGTTTTTGATCTTAGCCATTCTAACAGGTGTGAGGTGGAATCTCAGGGTTGTATTGATTTGCATTTCCCTTATGACTAAAGATGTTGAACATTTCTTTAGGTGCTTCTCAGTCATTCGGCATTCCTCAGCTGTGAATTCTTTGTTTAGCTCTAAACCCCATTTTTTAATAGGGTTATTTGTCTCCTTGCCATCTAACTTTGGGAGTTTTGTATATTTTTGATATAAGCCCTCTATCAGTTGTAGGATTGGTAAAGATCTTTTCCCAATCTGTTGGTTGCCATTTTGTCCTAACCACACTGTCCTTTGCCTTACAGAAGCTTTGCAGTTTTATGAGATCCCATTTGTCGATTGTTGATCTTAGAGCATAAGCCATTGGTGTTTTATTCAGGGAATGTTTTCCAGTGCCCATGTGTTCGAGATTTGTCGCCACTTTTTCTTCTATTAGTTTGAGTGTATCTGGTTTGATGTAGAGGTTCTTAATCCACTCGGACTTAAGCTTTGTACAAGGTGATAAGAATGGATCGATCTGCATTCTTCTACATGCTGACCTCCAGCTGAACAGCACAATTTACTGAAAATGCTATCTTTTTTCCATTGGATGGTTTTGGCTCCTTTGTCAAAAAAATCAAGTGACCATAAGTGTGTGGGTTCATTTCTGGGTCTTCAATTCTATTCCACTGGTCTATCTGCCTGTCTCTGAACCAATACCATGCAGTTTTTATCACTATTGCTCTGTAATACTGCTTAAGTTCAGGGATAGTGATTCCCCCAGAAGTCCTTTTATTGTTGAGGATAGTTTTAGCTATCCTGGGTTTTTTGTTATTCCGGATGAATTTGTAAATTTTTCTGTCTAACTCTCTGAAGAATTGGATTGGAATTTTGATGGGGATTGCATTGAATCTGTAGATCACTATTGGTAAAGTGGCTATTTTTACTATATAAATCCTGCAAATCCATGAGCATGGGAGATCTTTCCACCTTCTGAGGTCTTTTTCAAATTCTTTCTTCAGACACTTGAAGTTCTTATGATACAGATCTTTTACTTGCTTGGTTAAAGTCACACCGAGGTGTTTTATGTTATTTGGGACTATTATGAAGGGTGTCGTTTCCCTAATTTCTTTCTCGGCTTGTTTCTCTTTTGTGTAGAGGAAGGCTACTGATTTATTTGAGTTAATTTTATACACAGCCACTTTGCTGAAGGTGTTTATCAGGTTTAGTAGTTCTCTGGTGGAACTTTTGGGATCACTTAAATATACTATTATATCATCTGCCAATAGTGATATTTTGACTTCTTCCTTTACAAACTGTGTCCCTTTGATCTCCTTTTGTTGTCTGATTGTTCTAGGTAGGACCTTGAGAACTATATTGCATAAGTAGGGAGAGAGTGGGCAGATTTGTCTAGTCCATGATTTTAGTGGCATTGCTTTAAGTTTCTCTCCATTTAGTATAATGTTAGCTACTGGTTTGCTGTGTATGGCTTTTACTATGTTCCGGTATGGGCCTTGAATTCCTGTTCTTTCCAGAATTTTTATCATGAAGGGGTGTTGAATTTTGTCAAATGCTTTCTCAGCACCTAATCAAATTATCATGTGGATTTTATCTTTCAGTTTGTTTATATAGTGGATAACATTGATGGTTTTCTGTATATTAAACCATCCCTGCATACCTGGGATGAAGCCTACTTGATCATGGTGGATGATCATTTTGAGGTGTTCTTTGACTCGGTTTGCCAGAATTTTATTGAGCATTTTTGCGTTGATATTCATAAGGGAAATTGGTCTGAAGTTCTCTTTATTTGTTGGGTCGTTATATGGTTGAGGTATAAGAGTAATTGTGGCTTCATAGAAAAAATTCAAGAGTGCTCCATCTGTTTCAATTTTGTGGAATAGTTTGGATAGTATTGGTATGAAGTCTTCTATGAAGGTCTGATAGAATTCTGCACTGAACCCATCTGGACCTGGGCTCTTTTTGGTTGGGAGACTTTTAATGATTGCTTCTATTTCTTTAGGAGTTATGGGGTTGTTTAAATGGTTTATATGTTCCTGATTTAACTTCGCTACCTGGTATCTGTCTAGGAAATTGTCCATTTCTTCCAGGTTTTCAAGTATTGTTGAATATAGGCTTTTGTAGTAGGATCTGATGTTTTTTTTTTGAATTTCCTCTGATTCTGTTGTTATGTCTCCCTTCTCATTTCTGATTTTGTTAATTTGTACATACTCCCTGTGTCCTCTGGTTAGTCTGGCTAAGGGTTTATCTATCTTGTTGATTTCTCAAAGAACCAGCTTTTGGTTCTGTTGATTCTTTGTATAGTCCTTTTTGTTTCTACTTGGTTGATTTCAGCTCTGAGTTTGATTATTTCCTGCCTTCTACTCCTCCTGGGTGTATTTGCTTCTTTTTGTTCTAAAGCTTTAAGGTGTACTGTCAAGCTGCTGATATATGCTCTCTCCTGTTTCTTTCTGCAGGCACTCAGAGCTATGAGTTTTCCTCTTAGCACAGCTTTCATTGTGTCCCATAAGTTTGGATATGTTGTACTTTCATTTTCATTAAATTCTAAAAAGTCTTTAATTTCTTTCTTTATTTCTTCCTTGACCAGGTTATCGTTGAGTAGAGCATTGTTCAACTTCCACGTATATGTGTGCGTTCTTCCCTTATTGTTATTGAAGACCAGCTTTAGGCCGTGGTGGTCTGATAGGACACATGGAATTATTTCTATCTTTCTGTATTTGATGAGGCCTGTTTTATGCCCGATTATATGGTCAATTTTGGAGAAAGTACCAGGAGGAGGTGAGAAGAAGGTATATCCTTTTGTTGTATGATGTTCTATAAATACCTGTTAAGTCCATTTGGTTCATGACTTCTCTTAGTCTATGTCTTTGTTTAATTTCTGTTTCCATGATCTGTCCATTGATGAAAGTGGGTTGTTGAAATCTCCTACTATTATTGTGTGAGGTGCAATGTGTGCTTTGAGCTTTAGTAGAGTTTCTTTTATGTATGTAGGTGCCCTTGTATTTGGAGCATAGATATTTAGGATTGAGAGTTCATCTTGGTGGATTTTTCCTTTGATGAATATGAAGTGTCCTTTCTTATCTTTTTGATGTCTTTTGGTTGAAAATCAATTTTATTCGATATTGGAATGGCTACTCCAGCATGCTTCTTCAGACCATTTGCTTAGAAAGTTGTTTTCCCACATTTTACTCTGAGGTAGTGTCTCTCTTTGTCTCTGAGGGGTATTTTCTGTAGGGAGCAAAACACTGTGTCCTCATTACATATCCAGTTTGTTAATCTGTGTCTTTTTATTGGGGAACTGAGTCCATTGATGTTGAAAGATATTAAGGAATAGTGATTTTTGCTTTCTGTTATCTTCATATTTGGAGATGAGATTATGTTTGTTTGCTTGTCTTCTCTTTGTTTTGTTGCAAAATGATTAGTTTCTTGCTTTTTCTAGGGTGTAGCTTGCCTCCTTATGTTGGGCTTTACCATTTATTATCCTTTGTAGTGCTGGATTTGTAGAAAGATATTGTGTAAATTTGGTTTTGTCATGGAATATCTTGGTTTCTCCATCTATGTTAATTGAGAGTTTTGCAGGATACAGTAACCTGGGATGGCGTTTGTGTTCTCTTAGGTTTTGTATGACATCTGTCCAGGATCTTCTGACTTTCGTAGTCTCGGGTAAGAAGTCTGGTATAATTCTGAAAGGTCTGCCTTTATATGTTACTTGACCCTTTTCCGTTACTGCTTTTAATATTCTTTCTTTGTTTTGTGCATTTAGTGTTTTGACTATTATGTGATGGGAGGAGTTTCTTTTCTGGTCCAATCTATTTGGAGTTCTGTAGGCTTCTCATATGTTTATGGTCATCTCTTTCTTCAGGTTAGGAAAGTTTTCTTCTATGATTTTGTTGAAGATATTTACTGGTCCTTTGAGTTGGGAGTCTTCACTCTCTTCTATACCTATTATTCTTTTTTTTTTCCTTTCTTTTTTCTTTTTTTCGGAGCTGGGGACCGAACCCAGGGCCTTGAGCTTGCTAGGCAAGTGCTCTACCATTGAGCTAAATCCCCAACCCCCTATACCTATTATTCTTAATTTTGATCTTTTCATTGTGTCCTGGATTTCCTGTATGTTTTCAGACAGTAGCTTTTTCCATTTTACATTATCTTTGACCATTGTGTCGATGATTTCTATGGAATCTTCTGCTCCCGAGAGTCTCCCTTCTATCTCATGTATTCTGTTGGTGATGCTTCTCTCTACGGCTCCTTGTCTCTTCCTTTGGTTTTCTATATCCAGGGTTGTCTACCTTTGTGCTTTCTTTATTGTTTCTATTTCCATTTTAATTCCTTCACCTGTTTGATTGTATTTTCCTGTAATTCTTTCAGGAATTTTTGTGTTTCTTCTCTAAGGGCTTCTACTTGTTTACTTGTGTTGTCCTGCATTTCTCTAAGGGAGTTCTTTATGTCTTTCTTAAAGTCCTCCATCATCATAATCAAATGTGATCTTAAATCTAGATCTTGCTTTTCTGGTGTGTTTGGATACTCATTGTTTGCTTTGGTGGGAGAATTGGGCTCTGATTATTCCATGTCATCTTGGTTTCTGTTCCTTGGCTCCTGTTCTTGCCTCTTGCCATCAGGTTGTCTCTGGTGTTACCTTGTTTTACTATTTCTGACAGTGGCTAGACCGTCCTATAGGCCTGTGTGTCAGAAGTCCTGTAGACCTGTTTTCCTGTTTTCTTTCAGCCAGCTATGGGATCAGAGTGTTCTGCTTTCAGGCATGTAGTTGTTCCTGTCCACTGGCTTTCACCTGTCCCTGTGGGCAGGAACCTGAAGGGCCTGCCCCTACTTCTCCTGGGTTCCTGTGCACAGGGGGCCCAGATGGTGCTGGGCGTTTTCCTCTAGAGTCAGAAATGTGGGCAGAGAGTAGTCTCCTCTGGTTTCCCATGTGTGTCTGCCCCTCTGAAGGTCTAACTCTCCTTCCCACAGGATTTGGGTGCAGGGAGCTGTTTGACTGGATTCATTCAGATGTGGGTGCAGTCTTGACCACAGAGCTCCTGCAGCTTGACTTCCCCTATCTTCTTGTGCCCAGAGGCCTTATCAGTTTCCTCTTGGGCCAGGGATGTGGGCATATGTGGGTAGAAGTGGTGGTCTCTCCTGCCCTGCAGTCTCAGGAGTGCCCACAGGTCTGAGCAATCAGCTCTCTCTCCCACAGGGTATGGGAGCAGGGAGCTGTGGGCCAGAATCAGCGAGGTTTGGGTGCCAGCTAGAAACTGTGTCCACTCATTTTTAACAGATGTTTATAAATTGCTTCTGATGCAAAAAATCTTGTGCTCAGTGCTTGAATGCAATGATGTGAGCAAAACTGATATAATATATTAATATACTTAATACTAATATATAATATAACTTACATATAACACTTGTATATTTATTATATTATGTATTGTAGAATATGCAATACATTAATGTTATATAATAAATTAGCATAAATATTAGCATATATAGAGATAGAGTCTGTTCAATCAGAATAAGCTTGGATAATGCCATCAAATCATTGTCTCCCACTTAATCAACTAAAGTACAGTGCTTATGTGTAATTTTCTTTGACTTACCCAATGTTCTACTCATTCACAGTCTTAAGTAGTTCATCATTTTTTTCTCCATTTTCTTTTCGGTGAGGTTCTTTTATGTAGTACAGTTAGAGTCCTCATACCATTCTAGATTTCTTTCTCCCCTTAAGGGACTCTGAATATCTGCAATGCATTGTGGTTTATGGTCACATCTTTCCAGTCTTCACCAAGTAAGCAGATCTCAATATAGCTGTCCATATCCATCTTGCTTTTTAGATTTGACATAGCACTGTATCCTGTAGCAATAAGGAAATTCATAGATGTTTAATGTGTTTCATCATTTGTTGGGAAAACATAAATGTGACATCTAAGTTCTTTCTTTACAGGATAGTGTTAAAAATACTATTCAGCTATTAAAAACAAGGACAACCTGAGTTTTGCTGGCAAATGGATGGAATCAGAAAATATCATCCTGAGTGAGGTAACCCAGACCCAAAAGGACATCCATAGTATGTATTCATTTATAAGTGAATAGTAATCATAAAGTATTATACTTATATAGAATATCTATGACACTCTCCACAGACCCAAAAAAGCTAAACAAGAAGGAAGGTCCAAATGAGAATGCTTGATACTCACTTAGAAAGGGAAAATAAAAGTCATAGAAGGCAGATAAAGGGAAGGGATTAGGTGGGAGAGGGGATGGGGAAGGGAATGAGGGAGATCAGGATAAGTATGGGGACAGACAGGAGAGCAGGCCAGAAGGCCAGGACAATGAAAGGAAATCTGTAGTTGGCTGGGGTAGGGGTTGGCAGTATCTCTAGGATATGCCAAAGACCTGAGATGGGGGAGGCTTCCAAGAGTCAATGTGGATGACTTTAATTGAGATGTATAGCAGTGGGGATACAGAACCTGAAGAGGCTGCCTACCTCCTGGAGGGAGTCAGGCAGGATCCAGTGGAGGGATAAGGGAATCGACCCACCCACAAATTTGTTCTGTCTACAGGAAACACAAGAACAAAGAGAATAGAGACTGAGGGAATGAACAATCAATAACTGATCCTACTTGAGATACAACCCATGGGCAATCCCCAATCCCTGACACTATTAATGACACTCTGTTATTCTTGCAGACAGGAGCCTAGCATAACTGTCCTCTGAAAGGCTCCGTCTAGCAGCTGACTGAAACAGATAAAGAGACCCATAGCTAAACATTGAACAGAACTCAGGGGACTCTTATGGAAGAGTTGGGAAAATGATTGTGGGCTCTGAGGATGATAGGAACTCCACAGGAAGACCAACAGAGTCAACTAATCTGATCCCTTAGGGGCTCTCAGAGACCAAAGGTCCCAACTCATATGTAGCAGATGTGCAGTTTGGTCTCCATGTGGGTCCAGCAGGGACTGTCCTTTAAGCCATTGCCTCTTTGTGGAATCCATTGCCCAATTAGGCTGCTTTGTCTGGCCTCAGTGGACGAAGATGCATCTAACCCTGCAGAGACTTGATTCTGTCAGTTTTGCTCACACCACTGGATTCAAACATTGAGCACAGGATCTGCCCAATCAAAAGTACTTTGTAAATATCTGTTAAAATGAGAGGGAAAATGAGTAAAGTCCAAGTAACAATTCAAGACCCTTTCCATCTCACATTTCTTCAGCTTCACCCCCGTTTGTAGGCTTTTCTTGAGTCCTGATTTGTTGGTTACTAGTAACCTTTCATTCATAAGTATAACCCCTCTCTTAGTAATTGTTAAATACATTTAAAGGAAAGGATCCTTTCATGATAACCCATTTTTTATATCATCATTGCTATGTTTCTTGTTTGTTTGTTTTTGCAAAAACTAATAACTGAGCTGGGGAGGAACATGTATCTTGACTCCATAATAAATTTATATAAAAATATAAAACAAACTGTGCATAGTGGCACAGAGATTCATTATTGCTCAGTGTGCTGAGAATAACTGACTGTGATTTCAATTTTATGTGGGTGAGTGATATCAATCACACCAAATCAAAGGGTTTAGGAATATTGTGGAAGAGTAGGCAGGAAAAATATAGGAGGCTGAGCATTGGGTTGAAAACTGTGAAGTTCAGACTCCTGGACATCATAAGGCTGGTGTACACATCAGTGTATAGCAACTGTGGATCTCTGTACAAGAACTGCACACGTTCAAGCCAATCAAAATTCCAGCATGATAGGAAGATACCTCACCTCTAAGGAGCTACTGTCAGCTGACTGCTGCTATGGAAGAAACAGTTTTCTTTGAGGATGTATTTTCTGGTAGGCTTTCCATACCTCATTGAACAAACCTCATTGAAAACCTACAGCTATTTGAGTTCAATATTAATTGAACTCAAAGGACTTATAATAGTAATAAAAAGGGGACTTCAGGCTGGAGAGAGCCAGGTGTGTGGATCTGAACAAAATAGAAGAGAGTTAGTAGAAAACGGAAATGGGCAAAATCAAAATTCATTGTATACATGTACAAAATTTCAAAGCATGAATAACTAATATCTCAATTTTAATGAATGAAAGAATTTAAAGACATTTTTAGAAATTTAAAGAAAGTTAAAATTTAAACTTTTAAAAATTAGCAACTTCTCAGACATTCATAATACTCATAAATTAAAGAATTATTTTATTTTTGCTGAAGTGGTATACCTTAGTGACATATAGTTGTTTTATATGCAATTTTAAAGTATATATATGCATATGTATATGTATGCTTATATATGTATATATAGATATATATGTATATATTTCAGTAGCTGGAACATTTTCAATACGATACAATACTTTTGCAATTTAGTAGATACAGATCGGAAAAGAAGAAGTCAAAATATCACTATTTGCAGATGATATGATAGTATATTTAAGTGATGCCAAAAGTTCCACCAGAGAACTACTAAAGCTGATAAACAACTTCAGCAAAGTGGCTGGGTATAAAATTAACTCAAATAAATCAGTAGCCTTCCTCTACACAAAAGAGAAACAAGCCGAGAAAGAAATTAGGGAAACGACACCCTTCATAATAGACCCAAATAATATAAAATACCTCGTGACTTTAACCAAGCAAGTAAAAGATCTGTACAATAAGAACTTCAAGACACTGAAGAAAGAAATTGAAGAAGACCTCAGAAGGTGGAAAGATCTCCCATGCTCATGGATTGGCAGGATTAATATAGTAAAAATGGCCATTTTACCAAAAAGCGATCTACAGATTCAATGCAATCCCCATCAAAATACCAATCCAATTCTTCAAAGAGTTAGACAGAAAAATTTGCAAATTCATCTGGAATAACAAAAACCCAGGATAGCTAAACTATCCTCAACAATAAAAAGGACTTCAGGGGAATCACTATCCCTGAACTCAAGCAGTATTACAGAGCAATAGTGATAAAAACTGCATGGTATTGGTACAGAGACAGACAGATAGACCAATGGAACAGAATTGAAGACCCAGAAATGAACCCACACACCTATGGTCACTTGATTTTTGACAAAGGAGCCAAATCCATCCAATGGAAAAAAGATAGCATTTTCAGCAAATGGTGCTGGTTCAACTGGAGGTCAACATGTAGAAGAATGCAGATCGATCCATGCTTATCACCCTGTACAAAGCTTAAGTCCAAGTGGATCAAGGACCTCCACATCAAACCAGACACACTCAAACTAATAGAAGAAAAACTAGGGAAGCACCTGGAACACATGGGCACTGGAAAAAATTTCCTGAACAAAACACCAATGGCTTATGCTCTAAGATCAAGAATCGACAAATGGGATCTCATAAAACTGCAAAGCTTCTGTAAGGCAAAGGACACTGTGGTTAGGACAAAACGGCAACCAACAGATTGGGAAAAGATCTTTACCAATCCTACAACAGATAGAGGGCTTATATCCAAAATATACAAAGAACTGAAGAAGTTAGACAGCAAGGAGACAAATAACCCTATTAAAAAATGGGGTTCAGAGCTAAACAGAGAATTCACAGCTGAGGAATGCCGAATGGCTGAGAAACACCTAAAGAAATGTTCAACATCATTAGTCATAAGGGAAATGCAAATCAAAACAACCCTGAGATTTCACCTCACACCAGTGAGAATGGCTAAAGATCAAAAACTCAGGTGACAGCAAATGCTGGCGAGGATGTGGAGAAAGGGAACACTCCTCCATTGTTGGTGGGGTTGCAGACTGCTACAACCATTCTGGAAATCAGTCTGGAGGTTCCTCAGAAAATTGGACATTGAACTGCCTGAGGATCCAGCTATACCTCTCCTGGGCATATACCCAAAAGATGCCCCAACATATAAAAAGACACGTGCTCCACTATGTTCATCGCAGCCTTATTTATAATAGCCAGAAGCTGGAAAGAACCCAGATGCCCCTCAACAGAGGAATGGATACAGAAATGTGGTACATCTACACAATGGAATATTACTCAGCTATCAAAAACAATGACTTTATGGAAATTCGTAGGCAAATGGTTGGAACTGGAAAATATCATCCTGAGTGAGCTTCCTAATCACAGAAAGACATACATGGTATGTACTCATTGATAAGTGGCTATTAGCCCAAATGCTTAAGTTACCCTAGATGCCTAGAACAAATGAAACTCAAGACGGATGATCAAAATGTGAGTGCAGATCGCTCATGAGAGACACAGCCAGAATACAGCAAATACAGAGGCGTATGCCAGCAGGAAACCACTGAACTGAGAACGGGACCCCTGTTGAAGGAATCAGAGAAAGAACTGGAAGAGCTTGAAGGAGCTCAAGACCCCATATGTACAGCAATGCCAACCAACCAGAGCTTCCAGGGACTAAGCCACTACCCAAAGACTATACATGGACTGACCCTGGACTCTGACCTCGTAGGTTGCAATGAATATCCTAGTAAGAGCACCAGTGGAAGGGGAAGCCCTGGGTCCTGCTAAGACTGAACCCCAGTGAACTAGACTGTTGGGGAGAGGGCAGCAATGGGGAGGGTTGGGAGGAACACCCATAAGGAAGGGAGGGGAGGGGATGTTTGCCCGAAACCGGAAAGGGAATAACATTCAAATGTATATAAGAAATACTCAAGTTAATAATAAAAAAAAAAAAAAAATAACTGTTAGAATCATGCAAAAAAAAAAAAAAAAAAGAATTATTTTTTTATTTTTGCTGAAGTGGTATACCTTAGTGACATATAGTTGTTTTATATGCAATTTTAAAGTATATATATGCATATGTATATGTATGCTTATATATGTATATATAGATATATATGTATATATTTCAGTAGCTGGAACATTTTCAATACAATACTTTTGCAATTTAGTAGAAAGTGCATTCCACATAGAAAACAATGTATGTGACATATTCTAGATTTTCATTTAGTATTTCATTATTCAGTAAGGTTATTTTATCAAGTAAGACCTTCAAGTATTTATTTTAATTGTTACTTTATAGTGTGGTTAATATATTTTATATCCTATATAATACAATAAGAATGAATGTATATAATAGTTCCCAGTACAGTTTAGGAATTTGAAACATTTTACTTTCATAAAATTCTAAAAGAAGTTAGCCTTATCAAACCTTTGATAGTTTTGAATATTTATATATGATTTTTAAGAGCTCTAACACTAAAGACAGTTCAGTAGGGATCTACAAACCTATTTAGGAAAAGCAGCTGTGCTTACTATCCACAGCTAGTTATACAAGCTACATTACATCGACTGTTGTATGTAATTACATTATTCCAAGATGGCCATCATGATAACATGATTTATTGGTTTATATTTTATAAAAAAATCAAGTTTTAATTACTTCTTATTCTACATCACCTTCAATGTAAACTGACCATTTGGGGAATTTATCACACAAGATGTGTTCACCATTGGTTTTCCAGTAGTTGTTGAAGCAAGTGTTAAGGCATTATTCTATTAAAGCCACATTTCTTCCCAACAAGATGAGAAAGTGATTGGTACAGGCTGTTCTGATGAGAAACAGAATGTAGATTTCCTATTCCTTTAATAAAAAGGCTAAAGTCCCTAGTTTTGACAAAATATATTTAAACGCATAGAATAGAGGAGATATAGCACTTTACAAAAATATCCTGGCAAAATTATTTTATTTATTCTTTTTTATTTTTTTTTATTTATTTTTACACTCCAGATTTTATTCCCTTCCTGGTCCACTCTCCAACTTCCACATCCAATACCTCCTCCTTGCCCCCACACCCCTCACGAGGATGTCCCCACTCCTCACCCCACCAGACCTCTAAACTTCCTGGGGCCTCCAGTCTCTTGAGGGTGAGGTGCACCTTCTCTGACTCAACCCAAACCCAGGAGTCCTCTGCTGTATATGTGTTGGGGGCCTCATTTCAGCTGGTGTACACTGCCTGATTGGTGATCCAGTGTCTGAGAAATCTTGGAGGTCCAGGTTAGTTGAGACTGCTGGTCCTCCTACAGGGTTGCTCTCTTCCTTAGCTTTCTCCAGCTTTTCCCTAATTCAACAGAGGGGTCAGCAACTTCTGTTCATTAGTTGGGTACACATGTCTTCACTTGACTCTTTCAGCTGCTTGTTGGGTCTTTTGGAGGGCAATCATGATAGGTCCCTTTTTGTGATCGCCCCATAGCATCAGTAATGGTGTTAGGTCTTGGGGCCTCCCCTTGAGCTGGACCCACTTTAGAACAGTCGCTGGATCTTCTTTTCTGCAGGCTCTTCCCCAGGTTCTTCTTCATTTCCATTCCTGCATTTCTTCCAGACAGGAAGAATTATGGGTCAGAGTTTTGACTGTGGGATAGCAACCCCATACCTCACTTGATGCCCTGTCTTTCAGCTGCAGGTGGGCTCAACAAGTTCCCTCTCCCCACTGTAGGGCATTTCATTTAAGGTCCCCCTCCACTTTGATTCTGAGAGTCTCTCACTTCCCAGGTCTCTGGTACATTCTGGTGGGTCCTCCCAACCTCCTTCCTCCTGAGGTTGCCTGTTTCCATTCTTTCTGTTGGCCCTCAGGGCTTCAGTCCTTTCCCCCCACCCAATCATGTTCCCCTCTCTCCCTACCCCATCCCCTTTCCCTCCCCTCTCCCTTCCTCCCACTTTGTGGTTGCTTTCTTCTCTGTTCCAAGGAAAACTGAGATGTCCTCACTTGGGCCCTTCAGCTTGTTGAACTTTTTGAGTTCTGTGGACTGTACCTTTGGTATTATGTACTTTTTTTGGCTAATAACCACTTATTAGTGAGAATATACTGTGCATGTCCTCTTGGGTCTGAGTTACCTCACTCAGGATAATATTTTCTAATTCCATCCATTTACCTGCAAAACTCAGGATGTCCTTGTTCTTAATAAGTGAGTAGCAAAGTTATTTTAAAATCATTATTTATTCAGTCTTAGCTCTTTCTTAGTGCACTACATTAAACTATATGATTCTAAGTGCAAAAATAGCAGAAATAATTAATAGCAACTATAAGGGGACTGGAAAAGTATTTTTTGTATAACTCCCAGCATCTGAGAAAATAAATGACTCTAATAATAGCTAGGAAATCTTTGCAAGTGAATTGATTTTCAAGTTTGGCTCTCAATCAAATTGAGTAGGTTAGCTAATAGATTATTAAAGCTGACTTTTGAGAGACCACTTTGAGATGCTTGGCATATCACTCAGAAAATATTCAAAGAATTAAATCTATTCCATTCTCATCTACTCATCAACAGAATAAAATTCATTTTATTCTAGGATTCCTCTCTATATGGCTTGATGCTGAGTCTTCTGCATCTTACTCAAGTGATAAATATGTATATTCAACCAGAGTTTTGTCATATTAATCCATGTTATTTAGAATAACAGACTTTACAGAATGAATCTCATTATACATATGGTATTTATTAGGATGATTTATAGGCAACAGTCCTTCTAATCCATCAATAGCTGGCTGTAAATGGAAAAATCCAAGAATCCTGTAATTGTTCATTCCACAAAGCTGGATGTCTCAGCCAGAATCCTGAATAGATAGACTCTAATATTAGTGAATGGACTTGCTAGTGAGATAAAGGCAAGCAATCAAAGAGCAAAAGTTTCCTTTTCCCATGTCCGTATATAATAGGCTTCCATCAGAACCTGTGTCCCAGATTAAAGGTGTATCTTCCCTCCTCAAGATCTGTATTAAAGACATCTGTCTTCCTACATAAACAATTCTCATTAAAAGTGGATCTACCTACTTCAAATTAAGTGACTACCTCACAGGAGTGCCCTCCATTTTTGGATTTTAGTTAATTCCTGATATAGTCAAGTTAACAACTATGAATAGTCATCAGATGCATTAACTGAGAAACAAGATATAGGGACCAGACTCCATCTTAGAGAACCTGGCTTAAGGTTGACCTTAACTTACTCCCCAACAAAACTGCGTCTAGCAGTAGTTTCCAGGTAATTCCCCTTCAAACCTGCATCTAGCACCAGTCTTCAGGTTACTTTCCCATAAACCTGTGCCTCCAGATTATAAGACTGCCCCTGGCACTTCACTTCCTAACAACCATCAGTCAGGAGGAAAGCATATGTTAAGTTTATGATTTGGCTCCTAGCACAAGCCAATTACTTTAAAGGCCAACAAAATTCCATAGTAGCCCCCCAGTCAGATGTGTACCAGGCTACAAATCCCCTTGTTTGTTTGCCTACCTCTGTAAGCCTCTTACAATCTTTCCAGCCCCCTTTCCATGAACTTTATACCCAGAGGTAAGTACTGCTATTTCCACTCAACAAAGAAACTTCTCTTTGCGACAAATGGAAACTATAGAAAACCACAACAAATCAAAATGCAGAGAACACGGGATCATGTAGTACACAGCATCAACTTGTCCATCTGTAAACACTTGCTTCATGTTTAGATGGAATAAATGGCCACACAAGTATTAGATGTATGCTGTTTTACTTGTCACCACTACAAAACCTAGAGTTATTCATAAGAGAATCTTAATGAGGAATTCTATAAATCAGGCTGACCTATTGGCATATCTGTGGATGACTACTCTTTGTTAATCAGTGTAGAATGACTCATCCGACAATTGGTTATGTCATACCCTAGGGTGGACCTAGAACTATGCAAGAGTTAAAAAAACTTCCAAGTAAACAAGGACCCATGTATTTATTCTCTCTCTGCTCTTGACTGCTTGACTGTGACTGTGGTATTTTAAGTTCTTGCCTTGAAATTTTTGCAATAATGTACTGTGACATGGCATTGTAAAATAAACCCTTTCCTCTCCCATGTTGTGTTCTTTTTCACAGCAACATAAATGAAAGTAGATAGATGGCATTACTGTATAATAGATGCACATTTGTACTCTGTGGAGTAGCAACACTGCATCATTCCTGTCTCTCCAAAGGCCTTTGGAATTTTTCCGAAAAACAAACTTTGCAGCCAATACATTGACTACAGTACTTTTAACATTCTGTGAGGTTATAGAAAATATTGAAGTTTATCATAAGGCTTTGTGCGAGGAAGCTAAGCATTTGAAATTTGCTATTGAATTGAAACTCCTGAGAAAGTTCCATGGGGCTCAAGCTAACTTCTGGAACTTTCTGTCAAGAATCTTTTAATATTTAGATAGTGGAACACATTACTCAGTAACTTTTTTTGCACATCTTTTTTTTTTTTTTCCAGATCTGAGGACTGAACCCAGGCAAGCGCATTACTACTGAGCTAAATTCCCAACACTCAGTAACTTAAAGAGAGTTTTCAGATCAGCCCTTCAGAGATCTGAAATGCTTATCTACAGTACCCTCACTATAGGGGCCAGAGGCACAAGTGACAGTTCACCTATTACAGATCTGATAGCCTGAGTCATGAGACAGCTCAAATTCAAAATTTCAGAGAAACAGTATGCTAACATGTACAGAAGTGATCTACCCTATCCTGACACCTTTTCAGTAGAGTTCATCTGTTGAAAAACCAAGTGGAAATGCAGATATGAAGCTTTAATCTACATTTTATGAAGTCTTTCATATATCTAAAACTGAGTGTTTTGTCCAGTGTGTATTATATACCTTGCTATATTCTATACTATATATTCTTCCTGTAATGAAGATCAATAACGAACAGCTTGAAAATGAATTGAAGCATTCTTTTTAGGTAGCTTTCTACTGATGTGATAACCAAAAGCAACCCAAGGAGGAAAGGAATTATTTGGCTTACAAGTTATAATTAACTATAGAGGGAAGTCAAATCAGGAACTAGAGGCAGGAATCTAGAGGCAAGAACTGAAACGGAGCCTATAGAAGAATGCTGTTTACTGACTTGATCTCCTAACTTGCTCTAGCTTCTTTCTTATACCACCTAGGCTCACCTATCCGGAGGTAGTACAATTTCCAGTAGTGTGAGTCCTTGCATATTAATCACTCATTAAGGCAATGTCTTCAAAGACTTACCCAACAGTTATCAGATGAACGTCTTTCCTCAATTAGGTAGTCTCTAGCTCATGTCAAGATGATAACTTAAACTTTGATCTAAAACATAACATGGATTTAATGATGGATGCCTGTCAGGCTTTATACAAACAAATCAAAGAGTTCCATGGATAATTCAGAAACCACTAAAATACCTAGGAGATTCTAAAATGTGTTTTGTCACTTACTTTCTGCATCTAGATCTTAGCTGAATATATTAGAAAGTAATAATCTGATTGTTTAAATGGCATATATTAAAATGCTTATGTATTAAATGCTTGCCCATTCTTCTAGAAGATAACATTAGAGCTATCACACCTCACCTATGAGTGAACTCTATGACTGGTACTCTGAATGTTTTTTTTAGTTAAGTTGTTTGAGATGTGTAATTTATTATGATTGTGCATCCACCTATAAGGTATTAAATTATCAAGTTTTTGAGGAAAAAAATTTTATTCTCTGAAAACCTTTCTAAACATATTAATAAAAAGAAATGATCTAGCCTCTCTAAAAACTCATTTGTTACTGTGACTACTGAGAGTATTAAAATAATGTAAGTAAATTATATGGCATATTATTAGGCACATAAAAGTGATTGCAATTGCCATTGTTATAAAAAGATGAATCAAATCCAGGCGTCCCCAGTAAACATTTATAAATATCACAGCTGAGAGGTATTACATATTTACAAAACCAAAAATTCAAGGTGAAATCTTCCTAATAAAGAAACAGGAGATAGTTGTTGGCAGACTGCTCAAAATGCATGATGACCTGGGGGAGGATGGAAGAGAGGAGGAGAGGACAGTGGAGAAAAAGAGGGAAGGGGAAGAGAGGAGAGGATGGGAGGGGAGGGGGAAGCAAAGGAGAAAAGATAGAAAACAAGTTTAATATGTAAATAACATTTGTTCATAAGTGAGAATTGGTTGTTGATTACTAAGTCCAGACACATTTTAGTAATACATTGTATTCATAGTTTGTTCATGTTTTCTAGGTAAATAAAATAACCTCAACATTTGAACCAAAAACATATATCAATAGCCTTAATAATTTTCTCCAGATTTTTCTAGCCAATATTGTTACTCAGCTGGTTATCAAAGGCTTGAGATTTAATTTGTGGCATAGTCCCACTTTTTAATAAGATGTCAAAAATAATAAAAAAATACTTGTTTTAAATAAATATGTACATACATAGACACATGTTTTATATAAAAACATGTATTGTATGCATACAGGGTAGTTTTATTTAATGATTTATATACATAATTATAAATGCATATATACTGGCTAGTTTTGTGTGCCAACTTGACACAAGCTGGAGTTATCACAGAAAAGGAGCCTCAGTTGAGGAAATGCCCTCATGAGAACATGCTGTAAGGCATTTTCTTAACTAGTGATCAAGCAGGGAGGACCCAGCCCATTGTAGGTGGTACCATCCCTGGGCTGGTGGTCGTGGGTTCTATTAGAAAGCAAGCTGAGCACACCTGGGGAAGCAAGCCAGTAAGAAGCATCCCTCCATGGCCTCTGCATCAGCTCCTGCTTCCTGAGTTGAGTTCCAGTCCTGACTTCCTTTGGTGATGAAACAGCAATGTGGAAGTGTAAGCTGAATAAACCTTTTCCTTCCCAACTTGCTTCTTGGTCATGATGTTTGTGCAGGAATAGAAACCCTGACTAATATGAACCAACTTTCTATTTCTTTTTTAATTGAATAGTTTTTTATTTACATTTCAAATGTTATCCCGTTCCTGGGTTCCCTATCCATCAACCCCCTACCCCATTCCCCCTCCCCTTCCTTGTATGAGGATGTTTCCCCACCCCACCACCCACCCCTTCCTACCTCCCTGCCCTGACATTCCCCTACACTGGGGGGGGGGTGGTCCAGCCTTGGCAGGACCAAAGGATTAGTCCTCCAACTGGTGCCAAACAAGGCCATACTCTGCTACATATGCAACTGGAGCCATGGGTTTGTCATGTGTACACTTTGGATGGTGGTTTAGTTCTTGGGAGGTCTGGTTGGTTGGTATTGTTGATCTTATGGGTTGCAAACCTCTTCAGATCTTTCAATCCTTTCTCTAACTGCTCCAATGGGGACCTGTTCCCAGTTCCATAGTTGGCTGCTAACATTTGCCTCCATTTGTCTCCATATTTCCTCCTATGAATATTTTTGTTCCCCCTTTTTAAGAAGGACTGAAGCATCCACACTTTGGTCTTTCTTCTTGAGCTTCATGTGGTATCTTGAGTAATCTGAGTTTTTGGGCTAATATCCACATATCAGTGAGTGCATACCGTGTGTGTGTGTGTGTGTGTGTGTGTGTGTGTGTGTGTGTGTGTGTGAGAGAGAGAGAGAGAGAGAGAGAGAGAGAGAGAGAGAGATTGAGATTGTGTTATCTCACTCAGGATAATATTTTCTAGTTTCATCCATTTGCCTATGAATTTCATGAAATCATTCTTTTTAATGCTGAGAAGTACTTCATTGTGTAGATAAACCACATTTTCTGAATCCATTCCTCTGTTAAGGGACATCTGATTTTTTTTCAGCTTCTGGCTATTATAAATAAGGCTACTATGAACATAGTGGAGCATGTGTCCTTGTTATATATTGGACCATATTTTGGGTATATGCCCAGGAGTGGTATAGCTGGGTCCTCAGGTAGAACTATTTCCAATTTTCTGAGAAACCTCCAGACTGTTTTCCAGAGTAGTTGTACCAGTCTGCAATCCCACCAACAATGGAGGAGTGTTCCTCTTTCCCTACATTCTCACCAGTATCTGTTGCCAATTGAGTTTTTGATCTTAGCCATTCTGACTGGTATGATGTGGTATATCAGGGTTGCTTTGATTTGCATTTCCCTGATGACTAAGGATGTTGGCCTTTAGGTACTTCTCAGCCATTTGATATTCCTCAGCTGAGAATTCTTTGTTTAGCTCTGTACCCCATTTCTTAATAGTGTTATTTGATTTTCTAAAGTCTAACTTCTTGACTTCTTTGTATATGTCGAATATGTGCTCTCCATCAGATGTAGGGTTGGTAAAGATCTTTGCTAATCTGTCAGTTGCCATATTGTCCTAATGACAGTGTCCTTTGCCTTACAGAAGCTTTGTAATTTAATGAGGTCCCACTTGTCCATTCTTGATCTTTGAGCATAAACCATTGGTGTTTTGTTCAGGAAATTTTCCCCTGTGCCCATGTGTTTGAAGCTCTTCCCCACCTTTTCTTCTATTAGTTTGAGAGTATCTGGTTTATGTGGAGGTTTGTGATGATCCACTTAGAATTGAGCTTTGTACAGGACAATAAAAAATGGATTGATTTGCATTCTTCTACATGCTGACAGCCAGTTGAACCAGCACCATTTGTTGAAAATGCTTTTTTCCACTGGATGGTTTTAGCTCCTTTTTCAAAAATAAAGTTACCATAAATGTGTAGGTTAATTTCTGGGTCTTCAATTCTATTCCATTGATCAACCTGCCTGTCTCTGTACCAATACCATACAGTTCTTATCACTATTGCTCTGTAATACTTCTTCATCTCAGGGATGGTGATTTCCCCCAGAAGTTCTTTTATTTTTGAGGATAGTTTCACCATTTTGGGTTTTTTTGTTATTCTACATGAATTTGTAAATTGTTCTTTCTTACTCAATGAAGAATTGAGTTGGAATTTTGATGGGGATTTTATTGAATCTGTAGATTGCTTTTAGCAAAATGGCCATTTTTACTATACTAATCCTGCAAATCCATGACCCTGGGAGATCTTTCCATCTGCTCAGATCTTAGACTTCTTTCTTCAAAGACTTGAAGTTCTTGTCACACAGATCATTTAATTGCAGGAGTGGAGGTCACTCCTGGGCTCTCAGGTCCTCACTTCTGAGAGTCCAGCTCTCTCCCCTGGGTGAAGAGAGCTGTGAGACCTTGTTCAGCTCCAGGCATAGGCAGAAACCCAAAACTTGTCTCCCATTTCATTTCTGATTTTGTTAATTTGGGATACTCTCTGTGTGTGCCTTTTGGTTAATCTGGCTAAGGGTTAATCTGTCTTCCTGATTTTCTCCAAGAACCAGCTCCTGGCTTTGTAAATTCTTTGTATAGTTCTTTTTGTTTCTACTTGGTTGATTTCAGCCCTGAGTTTGATTATTTGTCAAGCTGCTAGTGTATACTCTTTCGAGTTTCTTTTTGAAAGCACTCAGAGCTGTGAGTTTTCCTCTTAGCATTGCTTTCATTGTGTCCCATAAGTTTGGGTATGTTGTGTCTTCATTTTCATTAAGTTCTAAAAAGTTTTTAATTTCTTTATTTATTTCTTCTTCCTTGACCAAGTTATCATTGATTAGAGCATTGTTCAACTTCCATGCGTATGTGAGCTTTCTGTCGTTGTTATAATTGAAGAACAGCATTAGTCCATGGTGATCTGATAGGATGCATGGGACTATTTCAATCTTCTTGTATCCGTTGAGGCCTGTTTTGTGACCGATTATATGTTCAATATCGGAGAAGGTACTATGAGGTGCTGAAAAGAAGGTATAGTATATGTTTGAGTGACTCTATTATTTTGTGTTTTTTGCAAGTCCCCAGCAAACCAAGAATTGAGTTATTTGGAAGAGAAGTTGGAAAATGTGCTTAGGACTGATAGAATGATTTTTTTCTGCATGGTCGTATGAATTTGTTATTCTTTAATTCTTTCTTTTTCTTTTCCTTTTTTTTTCTTTTTGCTTCTGAGAGTGCAGTGATGGGAAAAGGGGGTTTGGTTAATAGCTGGATAATGAAAGACCAGTATATCCCAATATCCCCCAGCACTCCAAGTCCTTTTAAGAAATCCCAGTCTTGAGTAATCCAATTTGAGTTGTCCATCTTCAAGTAATGCCTTACTATGTTTTCCAACATAGCAGCAACTAACTTCAGATGTCCACTTGGTAAAGAAAATATTAATATAAGGAATTGAATATACTGTAAATGCAAAACACACATTGAATTTCAGATGTACGATGATATTTTGGAAAATTGGGATAAGTAAAATATAATGTGAAAAGTAAGTTTACCTTTTAAAAATATGGCCTCTGGGCCAGCAGGATTGCCTTGTGGATAAAGGCACTTGTACATAAATCTGACACTTAATATCAATATCTATATTCTATAAGCCAATAACTGCTCTAACACTCACACACATTCCATAGTATGTATACCAACTCCCCATACACACACACACACACACACACACACACACACTAATTAATCAAAATGTGGCTACTAGTAGAAATATAGGCCCAGCTTTCCTCTGTCATAGTGATTCACTCTTCTTGACAACCCTGTAAGAACTTCACTTTGTAGCTAAGTGAACTGAGATACAGAGGTTATGAAATTTTGAAGAACACATTGGTGGATGACGATTTGAATCTATACCATCTAACTCTGGAGTTCACACTCACAGTTTTCCTACTGGAGTATACTTTCAACTACAACAGAGTTTGAGACTAAAAGAGGACTCTGGGAATAGACTTGTTCTGAGAAATGGCAAAATCATATAGGAAGCAGTAAAAATTGTCACATCATAATAGCTATTCACACTAGTCCTCCTAGATTTAAAAATACTTCTCTCTGAAGGGTCTTGTTGATATTGGGTTCCATATTTAATTATTTTGAACCCAAATTCATTCCTAAACTATCTGCTATAACCCTTTCCATTTGAAGGTTCTTTCTTAAGTACTCACACTTATGCAATTATAAATTCTTACTGGATGTCTCAATGTTCAAATCCAAATTGAGTTCTTTTCTACTGAACTAGGTTTTTTTTTTTAATTTTAATTTATTTATGTATTTGATTTGAGTCTCTGGGTATGTTCTGTAACAATTTCCCCCAAGACAAATATTCTATCTTGAAGAGAATGTCGTTAAGACACAGAAAGTTAACTCAAAAGTTTCAAGAAATGTGGATGTCCCTGGCCAGCTAGGAAATGAAACAAGATAGACAAAAAAGAAGTCTCAGTTACACCTCAGTTAATGAGTGCTTGTTCAAACTTCTAGAGAACTGACATCAAGCAGTTTAGTGAAGGCACATGTAAACACAATATAATTGGGAAGGGGGAGTTTCTTGGTGTAATACAATCCCTGGTGACCAAGGAGGCATAATTACATCAAAAATTAATTTCAAGAACATTTGACCATGAAAATGGGTTCTATATCTTAAGTACTTAGGATTTGATATGGCATCTGACCAAGACAGTAGGCTGTAAAATCCATGTAACATCTCCCCAAAGGATGGGTTCTATTGACTGTGAAACGAAGATAAAGATAAAGATCCAGTGAGGGATAAATATTCTGGCAGATTTAGGTGAGTTCTGAATCTATAGATAGCAGAGTCAGATTCTCTCACAGCCTTCTGAGTAGGAAGAGATATTCATTTTGAGAATACAATCCTGTGTGATTAACATTTCTGGATTCCCAGGTGATCTGCGGATGCAAGAACCTTTGTGCTTCCAAGAAATAACTGAAACTGACCAGAGTCACTAGGTTCCCCTTCCTATCTGAGCTTAAATAACCAGGAAGACTGATGAGAGACAATCTCAGACAAGTCAAGCTGACTGAAAAATGTTTAGATTAGCTGACCTGTCTGGAACAGAAATTATTTGACCTTGTCAGTTGCCTGAAAGTTACATAGCGTGCACTAGGGTTCCAAATTTCATAACTTGTTATCCTTACTTGGGTAATATATCCATGTTTGGGAAATATGGCTGCTCTTAAGTAGTTTCTATTCCTGTAAAGTACTCATCGATTATATTTCTGTAAGAAACTGAAATAAATTCATTGGTTCACTAAATTAGACTTTGGTGGTATGTAAATCTGTTATCATTCACTAACTGTATAGGGTGGGTTTCCAACAGTCTGAATTTATGTAGGTGAAAGTGACTGATAAGGACATAAGAGTGCACAAAATTCCCTAGAACTGGATATTAGTACTGTGAACCAAGCTCAGGTCTCTCTGTGAGACCAGCAAGCAGTGCTAAACCATCTCTTTAGCCCCATGAACCTGTTATTTTAGCATTCTACTTTTCTAAACTGCAAGTCTATTTTATTTCTTATTTATTTATCTAAAATATTTTGACAACTTTAAGACTGTTTATGGAACATTTTCAGTACACACCAACATTGAGTAATATAGAATTTTCCATTATATACTTTCAGATAGCAGAATTTTATCAAAGTTTTTTTTGCAAATATTTCACCATTTGCAGTTTGTGCTGTCATTCTCTTAATGATATTATAATATGGACAATATGATTCTTCACAGTCAAATAGCCCACTACCAAACTCTATGATTCTAAAACTATAGCTTCTACTGTCCTTGAGAGGCCTTCTTCAGAGCTCCATTCCCTGTGCACTAGCCTCTTCTATTCTGTTTTGATTTCACTTACGCCTTTCTTGTCTATTTCCCACTTCTAATTCCACAGTTCTTCTATAACTGACTCACTTTGTCAGAATACATTACTTCCCAAAATTACAATTGTGATGTACATCTCTAATGTTCCAATCAAAATGTAAATATCTTTAAGGAGAGGAAATGTCAGGGGAAGAAGTCTTCAGGACGTAGAATCCAAAGCATTGGGAAAGGAACAATTCTTATCACATCTATGGAATAATGAAGACTAGAGAAATTTCAAATATTTTTAATTTAGATTAATTAGATTAATCAGGCACAGCAGGAAGGTCATGGTGACTACTAATGGGCTCAGACATTCTTAAACAAGTTCTGTTATAATAGGCTTCACTGCTTTAAAACCTAGGAGAGTTGTTTTAACTGTAACTGGCAACATAGACGTGAGTTGTCTTTTCATAATTAGAGGACTTTATGAATGGATAACTAACTTTCATAGAGTTGCTTCATATACTAATATGAAGCAGCTGCATATTCTAGATACTAAGGTGTACAATTATTTACTTCTCTTTCTGCTTCAATACTTGGCATAGTGCTCTAACTCTCTGTAAACGTAGCATACCCCTGAGGTTTTATCCTGAATTTTCTCTCATTTCAATTAATGATGCCACTATTAATTAATTGTTAGTTTATTAGGAGCCAGTCACAATACCTTTTTATATTCTACAACTCTTCCCCGGAGCATCATTAGAGCCTGTCAGCTCCCAGCTCACAGTTTTCTTAAATCTAATTATTTTCCAATTCCTGCACTGCTCCTCAAATTAGAATAAGACACCATCCCTTCTATCAGAACAGTAATAACCCTAGGTAATGGCAGGGCTACAGAGGGAGAAGTCTCAGGTAAACAGGAACTCAAAGCCCTTGAAATAACCAGTACTTGTTATGTATACAGGCCAGCCAAACTTAGAAAAATTTGAAATATGCTCATAAATTGCATTAACCAGGAACAATTGAAATGTTGTAGTGAATAGAAAAGGGGCTCAGATATTATTAAATAAAACCTCTTATAACAGGTCCCAGCCCTTAAACACTTGGAAGGTACTTCTTTGGTAAAACCTAATAGGGACAGTAACCTCCTCATTTGCTTCTCCAAACTCCACATGTAGTCAGATTGATCTCTTAAAATGTAATAATCATATAATTCCCCTGCCAAAATTCTTCTGGTGTCTTTCCAAGATACCCGTAACAAAGTATTGTCCTTGCCATGGCACATAATAACTCTTCTGTCATTTGCCTACCTTTTCAATCTCCATACTCATCCCAGGCTTGGGTCTCCCCAGATGCAGTGACTTTCTATAACTAGGCTCGTCAGTCTACCCAGACCTTTATGGTTCGTTCAAGTCTATTCAAATGTCCCCTTTACCATGTATCTCATCAAAACTAGCTCTCTAGTTCCCCTCAATCATCTCTGGTGTTTTAACTTGCTTTATATTTTTCACAGGATTTCCTTCCACTTGTTATGATTTATTCATGTGTTCAACTGTCTTCTCATTGCTCATACTGATCCTCAAAAGATTATAAACTAACTGCCTCCTTTATCACTGTACCTCCAATAACTAGAAAAATGCTTTATATATGCTTTATATACAAAGTAGACAAAATTTGCAGTTCAATGGAGGAAGAAATGAGTTTTCTTATTTATTACATCTTACTAGCTTAAAAATATCATTTATTTAATGTTACAACATACTGCCTTTCCTTTTACCTTGGCCTTTTTTTTAATGTTATCCAAATGAATTGATGGCAGATATGAAAGAAGGAAGTTCCAATGGAACTCTTTTTGCCAAGAAATTGGGTATGGTGAAGATCTATCCAGAAACCCTTCATTTCTCTAGACCAGTGCTATCTGTCAAATCATTACACACAAAGAAAAGTCGAAAGATCCCCCAAACCATATTAAAAATGAAAGCTATCCCTCTTACCTCTTTTAACAATGTTTGTATTTTATATTAAGTTCTTTCAGTAATTGAAGCAGTGAGAAATTGCATGTTACAAGAGATAAAATTTTGTAAGATTAGACCCTTAGGTCAATACCCTCTGACCAAAGACCACAGGAACACTGCTGCACTTGGACAGAGTTGAGCTTATTGATTTGCTCTGAAGAAGGAACTGATACACCACACATACCCATGAGGTTTCTCAGTGAGGATTCACAGAATTTGATCTCTCTGTTCAAGGATTGGAGAATGTCCTGGGGATGTCCATGTTGGCAGGACATTATTCTAAGTTGGAAGCAATCCAGAAGTACAAGTATTTTATAAAGTTATCTCAGTAAATCATATCTATTATTTGGAAGGTATGAAAAATGAGTAAATATGTAGTAGATAACAACACAGTTGTTAGCTAACACAGGAAAATGTTTCGTCATTTTCCTCAGGGAATGCTTATGCTTTTTAAGTATTTAGACATGATTATAGAGCAGCCTTGCTTTATCTTGAATGTCCTTAGGATAGGGTTGCTTGCCTAACATAACATTTGCTCCTCATCACCTCAGAGTTCACATACTTGAGCCCAACTTATTCTTCAATCACTGAAGGCTTTGGCTCAGTGATGACAGTGTGACTATCTGTGCACCAAATCTGGTACAAGTTTACATTTGATTTGTGTCTCCCAGTATCTTTTCAAGATCAAATTAGTTGCTAACATTTAAAGTTGAGGACTTTTATGTAAGATAAATGTACATTGGCTTGTCTGGAAAAATGCATACCCTCTGCAATGCTGAACCTAATGTCTGCCTAGCAACACTTAGCTGGGATTGAGGAAGATCCTGGCATGTGGCTTGCTCCCCTCAGGCATATGGGCTTGGCAGATGTCTCATCTGGAGCTTCAGGTTCACTTCTTCCCTTTAGTGCTGACTCTGCCACCATTCACAGTTATTTCAAAGACTTCTGGGAACCCATTCATCACTGTGAGTCTAAGATTCATAACCTTCCCTCAAAATTATTTCAATTTCATAGAGTTATATTGCCTGTAGTAGTTTCAACCAATAAAGACATCGATGTCAGCCCTCTCTGGCAACAGCTAATAACCTTTAGTCACCCTCTTTGTCTTCTACTGGGCCTTCCATTTACCTTGCATAGACCTCATATTCTTTTCATCAGCTCATTCCCCCACCTCATCCCTTCAAACACTCCCTCTTCTCATCACTGATGCAAACCACATTAGATTGTGTGGGCCATTCCTAAAATGATGCATTTGCAAGTCATCCCAATAACAATCTACCTTGAAAAAATAATGTTGCCGGAGAAATCATATAACTTGTGGAAAATTACATACATTTTAAATTTACTTAAAATTCCCATTATATAAACTTAGTATAGCAAAAGCCTATATGGAATTTTCTTAGAGCATTCATTTTTTCTATTTCATTTTGAGTCATTCTCATCTCTTCCCTCATACACTTTTCTTGGCTAGCTCCCTCTCCTCCCTCAAATTCTCTAGAAAGTGGTTCCAGGATGGCAAAAAGATTTTTGTTTAGGATGGCAAGCATATTTTTTAAGCTAAGGACACATAGTATAATGACTGATACATAGTGAGAACCTAGTAAATATTGTTCTGGGTGAATATTTCTCTGCCATGAAATCTACCTAATTGCCTGTACATGTACCCTTTCTTGTCTATCTCCTCTCCTATTAAGTGAAAGTAGGCCTGCTCACATCTGTGTATACAATTTTAGTCTTCTACATTATTTTTAAATACTTGGTAAGAGTTTAATACAATTTGAAATCTAGGTTATCACAAGATATTGAATCAGAACATTTGTCCAAGAGTACTCATGAATAACCCTTACATTGAATGTTTCATCATGATGATTATAATCATGGATCACAATTATTGAGTGCCCTCTTTGCTAAGTACTATTCCAAGGGCCTATTGTGTATCAACCTGTTTAATCTTCACAAGAGCATGAGGTAGACACTATGTTTTCATCTCTATTTAATTGGAATACAGAAAGTGTAACGTCTCACATTCTCACAGCCTAGAGATAGTGAGACAATACTCTTATTCACGATACTCTTCTGCCTCCTTTAGAAGGTAAAAATTAAAAGGGGGAAGCATTAATACAACCAGACATAGTAATATGTAGGATGGTACCAGGATGGGAGAGAGAGAGAGAGAGAGAGAGAGAGAGAGAGAGAGAGAGAGAGAGAGAGAGAGAAACACAGAGACAGAGACACAGAGACAGAGACACAGAGACACAGAGAGAGAACATTGATGCTTCTGGCTCTAAATTCTGGCATGCCTTTATCTTCCCTTTCTTTCCTGGTCCAAGATATTGCTATTCTTCACCCAGGCTTCTACATGAGCACTTTTGCTGTACTCTGTTACTCTTCCCAAGGTAAGCACAGTCACCTGTTTGAAACATAAACTAGGAAATCTAATGATCTCCTTATCTCTTAGCATATTTTTTCTGGCTCTTCATTCACAGTATCTGGACCAGTATTTTGACTTATAATGATACTCAAGATACACTAAATGGATAAGTGAAATGAAACGTTGAAACTAGAAAATATTATTCTGAGTGAGGTAACCCAGTCACAAAAGAACACACATGGTATGAACTCACTGTTAAGTTGATATTAGCTCAAAAGTTCGGATTATCCAAGATAGAATTCACAGACCACATGAAGCTCAAGAAGAAGGAAGACCAAAGTATGGATACTTCAGTCCTTCTTAGAAGGGGTAACAAAATATTCAAGGGAGGAAATAAAGAGACAAAGTGTGGAGCAGAGACTGAAGGAAAGGTCATCCAGAGACTGCCCCACCTGGAGATCCATCCCATTTACAGGCAACCCAGACAATATTGTGGATGTCAAGAAGTGCTTGATGGCAGGAGCCTGATATAGCTAACTCCTGAGAGGCTCTGCAAAAGCCTGATAAATACAGATTCAGATTCTCCCAGCCAACCATTTGACTGAAAATGGGGTCCCCGATGGAGGAGTTGGAGAAAGGACTGAAGAAGATGAAGGGGTTTGCAACCCCATAGGAAGAACAACAATATCAACCATCCAGACACCACCCCATCCCCCCCGGTCCCAGCAGAACCGCCAGGTACTAAACCACCAACCAAAGAGGACCCATGGCTCCAACCACATATGTAGCAGAGGATGACCTTGTTGGTCTTCAATGGAAAGAGAGGCCCTTGGTGCTGTGAAAGCTACATGCCCCAGTGTATGGGGAATGCCAAGGCAGGGAGGAGGGAAGGAGGGGGGGTACCCCATAGAAACAGGGGGAGGGGGATAGGATAGGCGGTTTGAGGAGGGGAAACCAGGAAAGGGGATAGCATTTGAAATGTAAATACAGAAAATACCCAATAAAATAAAAAGAGGAAAGAGAGAGAGAGAGAGAGAGAGAGAGCGAGAGAGAGAGAGAGAGAGAGAGAGAGAGAGAATACTTAACATTTACAAAGCCAAAGAATGCTCTGTGATGGCCAACAACTGATTAATAATAGACTCTCTAAATAAGAAATACTCAAGTTAATAAATATGGAAAAAAAGAATAAAATAAAGAAAAAAAGAATAGGAAAATAATCTCCTAAAATAAAATGTTAAGTACACACACACACACACACACACAAAATTGACTCTCTAAAATAAGGTAGAATAATTCTTAGTATACTTTAAAATCTCAGTGGTTTTATTTAAACATAGAAACTGTGAAAGCTGTGAGTCTTATAATAAAGTTACTTAGTGTGCTTGAACATGGGTCACACTTTCCCTAGTTAAACTTTCTTATCAGTGGTGGGGCTCTTAATGTAGTAGAGCCCACCCAGGAGAAAGCATTTTCCTATGATTGACTCTTCAAAGCATTGACTGTCATCTCTGTGAAACAGAACCAGAAGTAATTATTTTAATTATGAATAAATTAACTGTTGTTAATTGTAGAAGTTGAAAGGTGGTTTGTCGTTTGTATAAAATAAGCAATGTTGCTCACTGAGACTTGAGAGAATACAGAAAGAGACCTTCTGTATTCTAGGAACACAGGAGAAACAAAAAAGAAGAAAGAAAGGGAGGGGGGAATACAGTCCAAATCTTGTAAATACTTTTCTTTCTTTCTTCTTTTTTCTCTCTCTCTCTCTCTCTCTCTCTCTCTCTCTCTCTCTCTCTCTCTCCTCCTTCCTTTCTCTTTCTTTTCTTTCTTTCTTTCTTTCTTTCTTTCTTTCATGGCCTAGAAGCACTTAAAATGTTCAATATCCTTAGTAATCAGGAAAAATCAAATCAAATTGACTCTGAGATTCTATCTTATACCAGTCAAAATGGCTAAGATAAAAAAACTCAAGTGATACTGCATTCAAATAAATGGTGCTCTCATACAATACACCATTACTCAGCTATTCAAAACAAGACATCATGAAATTTTCCAGAAAAAGAATGGAACTAGAAAATATTCTGAGTGAGGTAACCCAGATGCAGACAGCCAAACACAATATGTACTCACTTATAAGTGGATGTTGGCCCTAAGGTACAGAATAACCATGCTGCAATCCACAGACCCAAAAAAACTAAGTAACAAGTAATATCCAAGGGAGAATACTTGAATTTCACTGAGAAGGGGAAATAAAATAGACATCTGGTGTGGACAGTGGTATTTACTATGGGGTCAGCTTAGATGTCTCTCTTCTATCTGGCCACCCCAGGCAAAACATGCCTATCCTTAGTGGAATTTTTCAATCCACTGTTTTGTAAATGCACTAATATTGGACCTATTCTTTGAAGCCAATACTCAAATGGTAGTTTGACTAAATATTTAAATGTATCACCATGCAAGAAAACCGGTAGGTTTTCCACAAGAGTTGGTGGCAGTTTTTGTTTAATTCCTCTCAAATTTATTCACACAAAGCTTTATCATTTGTAAGAAACATGGATAATCTCTGAACGTTACTTAGAGTGAACTCAGCATACAGGTAAAATCTATATCATAAGATTATGTTAGTGATGTAAATAGGACTCTATTCTGGTATAGACTTTCCTATGTGGAATAATATCCTTTTACATTTTTTAGATTATAAAATAATACAACATTTCTACTTCCCTTCCTCCTTCCAATCTCTCCCATCTACCCCCTCTGCTATCCTTCAATTAGTGAAAGAGTAGTTTACTTTTAAATATACAGGAATTTGCTCTATATATGAAGATACAAAAAGTGTTAAATGGCTAACACTTTAAGGGCTAAAGTGGGATAATTGTTTTCAAAAGGCATACCGACGGTCTGTAAAGATGGCTCTGATAGGTGAGAGAAAAACCTCAAGTGTGAGGACGTGAGTTCAGATCCCCAACACTCCTGTAAAATCTGGCCATGGCTATGTGTGCCTATAACACCAACACTGTGCATGTAGAAGCACAATTATTACAGTTTATTAATCTCCTAGCCTGATATAATCTACAAGCTTCAAGATAAGAGAGGGACTTGTCTTAAAGAATAAAGCAGAAAGTGACAGAACAAGGCATGTGGTGTCTTCCTCTTCTTTGCATGTGTCTTTATGAGTTTGTGCACCCTTCTTCTATACACCCATGTGTATTACACTTACATAAACACAAAAACAATGCACACATAAAGTATGTGAAAATGTCACGTTTAAGTAAACTCCTTTGTATGCTTAGAAAACGAACTTTAAAAGGAAAACTTAAACCTCAAGCCTCAACATCCTGTACCACCTCACCTGCTCTTGTAAGTGAAGTGTCAATAAATGCTAACAAAACTCCCTCATACACACTGGAGCACATGGGCAGTTTTTAATGTTTCCTGCTACTTCACGTTTCATGCTAACTGCCATGCTTACTCCTCCCATAGTTCTAATCAAATGTCAACAAGGCCACCAAGACTTGATGAGTCTACCACAAAATAATTCTCAGCTGCCTCTGTTGATAAAATTAGAATGAATAGGTCCCGAGAAAAATAAAACATAGAGTGGAATTGTCTTTAAAAGATTTCATAGCAGCCACTGCACAGTGATCCAGCAAGCGGTCTCCACTCTTTTTCCATCAGTTTCTGAAAGAGACAGGTTTAGTTTTACTGATATGACTACGGAGTTGTCAATGATTTAATAAATTCAAGGTAGATAAAAGACATTAGGACAAAGACATGAAAAGTCTATGATAGTTCTTGCCTTGACATATTTCAAAAGTATTAATTATTTTGTGTAATGTCCCTTAATTAAAGAATTTTCTTTTTTTCCTCTTATTTAGGTTGAACTGTTTGTTATTTGAATGTATACCACAGAACTGCTGTATGCTTTTATTCTGCCTACATTTATCAACTAGGATTATTTTATAAAAATAGATATTCCTTCTTATTAATCACTATTAAAAATACATACTTACACCAGCATGAGCTTTGTTTGATTCATCGAGTACTAATCTTGTAACTATAGTTGTTCACATTGTTCTCTCTGGCAAATAAGAACCTTGAGATTGGTTCATTGCTTTTGCAGTGGAACTCTCTCCTGTTTATGTATGTATGTATGTATGCATGTATGTATGTATGTATGTATGTATGTATGTATTGTGGAGTACTATGCTCAAGGACTTAGAAATGTTAAAGTAACATTTTGTTATATTACTAAAATGTGCTCCATTTCCCATAGCTGTCCATAATGTTTTGAATGATTTTTTTTACCTTCTGGTACCATCCTCATCTTGTAGTTTCCATGTTCTAATTCAGAATTAAGCACCTCTTCAAGACGCTCAGGTCCCCTTGATCTTTGTGCATTTTTCTTTATCTACTCTGTAAGTTACAGTTTGTTTCTTTAGATACTCCAAGTACTTTGGTGAAATGTAAAGAACTTAGAACAGCATGACTTCATGTACTCCCCCAACCTTACTCCCCAGGTCTCTCTCTCTCTCTCTCTCTCTCTCTCTCTCTCTCTCTCTCTCTCTCTCTCTCTCTCTCTCTCCCCTCTCCACGTATGTCTATGTAGATATAGACAGAAGATATCAATGTAGATGTCAATGCAGATAGATGTGATTGAGTATAAAACCTACAGAACTGTATTATGCTTTTTCTTTTTCTGTTTAGTGAAAGTAGATGCTTTTCTCACATAATATGTGTGATTACAGTTTCCACTCCCTCTATTCCTCTCAGTTCCTCCCCACCTCTCCTTCCATCCAAATCTA
Organism: Rattus rattus; assembly: GCF_011064425.1. Classification (NCBI taxonomy): domain Eukaryota; kingdom Metazoa; phylum Chordata; class Mammalia; order Rodentia; family Muridae; genus Rattus; species Rattus rattus. The sequence continues at coordinate 218,778,761 of NC_046154.1, forward strand.
CCCCTTTCTGTCTTTTATTAAAAACAAACAGGCTTCTAGAGAACAGTAATGTAACAGGATAAACATAATAAAAATAAAAAGCTAACATATTGGAACAGGCCAAAACAAAGAGAAGGAAAAGAGCTCAAGAAAAAGAACAAGAGACAGATATACATGCAGAGACCCCCTTGTTCACGCCCTCTGGAATCCCATAAGAACATTAAACTGGAAGTCATGGTATATACTCAAAATACCTGTAGGGGGAGAGAGTCAGAAGGGGGCGTGAGGGAAAGAGGGAGAGAGAGGGAGAGAGAATGAATATGTAAACAAGACAAAAGGTAAGTTTTTTAAAGAAAGGAAAAAGTCCTGACAGGACGTTGTGAGACAAGGAACATCCAAAGATGCTGTTGTGTTTATTTTCTATTGACCACCTACTGATGGCCATGCAGCTTATCCTTAAGAGTAGTTTGCTTCCCCAATCATATTCCCTTGAAAGAAACTAGGTTTTCATTTGCAAGTGATTATCAGTCATAGGTACCTTCTGGATTAGAGATGGGAGCATGTTTACTTCTCCTTTCAGCTCTGTGATCCCATCTGATACAGTCCTGTGCAGGCCTTATACCTGCTGTCTCCATCTCTGTGAGCTCATATGTGCCTCCTCTTCTACAGGGTTCCTTTACACACACACACACACACACACACACACACACACACACACACACGAGGGAAGGGATGGTATGAAGACATCCCTTCAGGGCTGAGTATTCCAAGGTCTCTCTCTGTGTAACGTCTACATGTAGGTCTCTGTATTTGATCCCATCTACTGCAAGAGGAAGCTTCTCTATGATGGCTAAACAAGGCACTGATCTGCTTCCCTGGCCAGAATTAGCATTATAACTTTTGTTTTCAAATATCCTATTTTCTTGGAGAAATTCAGATAAAAGAGAATGCAAATAGATTTATAAGTAGCTATATATCAGTTTATCATTCATGACATTTTCCTTTTGTTGTTATAGTGCTTTCATTGCCATCTGGAAAAAAAGCTTCATTTACATGAAGAACTTTCTAAAGTATAATTTAGTATTCTGTTGTGTATTATAGTATAAATTCAGTGGCAATTCTTTCAGTCTTTAAATCATGTTTCTTTATTTTAATCCACTATTTAAGGTTGTACAAGATATTATTTGTTCCTGGTAATTAACATAACGTAATTTTTCTGTTTGTAAAATTGCTGCCTCTTCTGGTTACTTCCAAGATTGATTTTTATATTTGATATTTGCAGCTTTAACTCTAGATATTCATTTTATATGTGTTCTGCTAGTTTCTTGAGATTTTTGGATTTGTACTTTAACCTTATTCAGCAAATTTGTAAAGGTTATAGCTGAAGTTTTATTCTCACTTTATTCAGCCTTCTTCTGGGATCTCAGTTACACTCATATTGAACTCCCTATTCATTCCCATCATATTTTTTTCAGGCTCTCTTAATTTGTCTATAAAACAAGAAGTGTTGCTATGTGCTATAGCACAGATAAGCCTTGAAAACATTTGGTAAGTGAAGAATCAATGGATCCCTTTATCGGAAATGCCTTTGGGGTCACTAGAAAACAGCAGTGGGAATGGAGTATGACTGATTATGAGTACAAGTGTCCTTGAGGGATGATGAACTAGAATGGGATAAGATAGTGATGACTGCACAATTCGGATTCGAGTACTTGCTTCTAAGAATTCATGTTTGTCCATCTTTCTCTTCAAAATAACATATTAAAGGTACGTAGAGTTAGTGCTTCTAAAAAGTGGTTAGTTCATCCCACAGTCTGTGCATAGGAGCTCCTAGGCAGTAGTTGTGTTATGATGTAAAGCCTGTCTAACTCTATAAGATTGGCTGTCCTTTCTATATGTAATTGCCTGTCAAAGGGATGTGGGAACCACACATGTGGTTTCCCAATCTCCAGAACTGTGAGCTAGGTAAGTATCTATTCCTTTTTATCGAATAGTATGTGACATTCATATATAGCAACAAAAGTCAAACTAAACCACACAACCTCTTGAGTACTTAAAAGCCAGTGGCCCTTTAAAATTGCAAAACACATTCTATGTGAATTATACATCTGTTTTAGAAAAGGCAGGATACCGTGTACAAGAAAATATTACAACCAAGAAGACCAAGAATAAATATCTATAGAGGTGAGAAAGAAAAGGAGATAATAGTGTCATAGAAAGCAAGACAGAAAAGATGTTCGTGGCATGCTGTGAAGTACCAAGAATCATGGGGAGTGGAAGTTGAAACCTAATATCTGGCTTGTGGACTAGGATATAATTGACATCTTAGGAAGAGGCTGTTCAGCAGGTTGCTAAGAGAAACAAGGAAGCAGTGTAGGAGGAGATTTTTAAAAAGTAAAAAAAAAAAGCAATTATTATTTACTTCTTTGGGAAGTTTTACTGGATAAGAAAGAGCAGACAGAGAGAACATAAAGGGAGTATTAAGTTTCATTGAAAAACTAATGTTGCTAGCCTTAATTCCTTTTTGTATTATCTAACCAATAAAAGTACAAAAATGACAATGACCATAATTAAGATAAATTAGGCTTCTTAAAAAAGAATATGTAATTTTCCCCTGGCATCATACAAGCAACCCCTTATCTATCATTACTTAGTATCAATTTGAATATATAGTGCCTTCCTTATATGAATAGGCATTAACAATAGTTTCTATTTTATAGTTGATTTCCTACTGCCATTTTATATTACTCTATTTTACCTTAATATTTTGATATCATGGCAATTCCATGGAAATCACTTAAGTGTGGAGAAATAGAAAATACATTACACAAAGGAAATATATAGTTTCTCATTTTCTGTCCTTTTAAAATACATAACTCATTGTTACCAATTCATAATGATAAGAAAAGAAGCAATTTCAAAGAAAATGGCTATGTGATATACCACTGATTATTTAGTGCTTAACTTTGACTTACCCTTTTCAGTAAGATACTTTCATTTATTTTGTAATAAATTTTAAAATCTAATCTTTTACTTTTCTATAAAAACTTTAATATTCTTTGGAATTCTAACATTTGCCTAATAAAATAGCTCTAATGTTTTTAGTAGGCACCTCTTATGTCTCAAATACATGTAAAGAAAACAAGACAAAATATTAGTGTATATTCCCATACATTTAACTCATTCAAAGAGAAAGTTATGTCTACTTCTTCTAGATAGTCATTTGTTTTCCCAATGGTAAACATTAAAAACCTGACACATTGAGACAGGTATGAATAAGAATCTGAGGCATCTAAGACAAAGTTCAACAGTACTTCAAGGTTTTTACCTGTAAATTCATGTATATATGTAATATAATACATATATATGTACACATGCATATATGTATGTGTACATATATATGTATGTATACAAGTGGACGAATTCCCTTCGCTCAGACACACTATTTTTCCAGAACTCACAGAAGTTGTCCCAACTGGGTAAAGAAGTATCCAGGTTATGTTACAGCAATAAATATGCAGGCTGTAAATTATAACATTCACTACATCTAATCATAAATGTTTATGTTGGTTTCTCCTATACTTCTATTTCTGCTTTGTTTAAAACTTCTATTCTTTTAAGAATAGAAGTCCTATCATAGCGGGTACACATATTGGTGCAATAGTGAGTGAAGATCAAAGGATCTTACATTTTTAAGTCTGTTAAGTATCATGCACTTGTAAAATGTTTAAGAAATTATAATTCAACAGCAAGAATAAAAATAATCTATTTTCTAAGGTCTAACCTCTGGTCTCAATGGCACATGTAAGACACTTTCTGTCATACCATCTAGTCCTTCTCTCAGAAAGACTCTATCTCTGTATATTCAAAATACTTTTGAGATAAGTATTTTAAAAATATTTTATCCCTGCAGATGATACCTGCTTACGGGCATAAGCTCTTTCACATGATCATGACACATCCAACCAGGAAGGAGTCTCTGCACCTTGAAACAAAGTAAGTCTGTGGCTATTTCAGTTATGGTAGCATATAGTAGAAAAGACACTTGACTTCAAAGACTGACCCATAAGTGACAAATCTGCCAGATTCACAGATAAAATTGATGTTGGAGAACTGCACCACTATAGAAGAATTGGGTGATTGAAGACATACAACTCTAGCCTAAGACCAGTAGTTTACACAGAAGCCAGGCCATGAGAAGAAGACATGTTCAGACACTCTGGTCAGGATCATAGGTTTTGATCAAACCAGCTGAGGAACCAGCTGATGTTAGAGTCCAACTGCTGAGTCTCCCTAGCCTCTAGCCTCTATGTCCTTCCCATTTAGGTTCCAGATACTGGATGGAAGCATGTCATCTCTACTTCAGACTGACTGAAAGAATCTTCAGAATCTATGAGAGTTATAGAACAGTCATTGTTTTGAACTACCAAGTGTTAAGGCAGTTTATTATCTGTCGATAGTAACCAGACAAGCCAAAAAAGCCAGAGTCACAGAAATCTTCTGTAATATTTAGTAGGACTGAGCTGCTAGTCAGTCCTGTCCAGATCAGCAGTGACAATAGCCTGTCCTTGTACCTTAGATGTAGCTCTCCAGGTGATGATTTAAACCACGAAGTGTCCCACAAGGATTCAGACTGAATTCTGCATGTGCCACTTAGGCCTTATTTCTGTTCAGAGTGCACCAACATGCGCTATTTTCTTTCCTTCCATTTTTTTTTTTTTCGGGTAGGATTAAGATTGAACCTACGACCTCATCCATGCTGAGCAAGCACTCCACCACTAAGTTATAGCCCTAGCCTTACACTTGCTTCTGAAAATTAGTCAATGTATCTTTCCCCACTTGACCTACTGCTGCTTCAGTGACAACACCTGGCCTCACTTCTTGATTCTTCTGGTACTACCTGAATTGAATTGACCTTACTATGGCCCCTTAAAGAAAGAAAAAGCTGCTAGTCTTGAAGCTCTCATCTTTAAAACTCTGATCATCACCTTGGAGCCACTAAGTACTAAAGTCTCTGCTGGAGATACATGACAGCTCAAATTGGCTCCTTTGTCCGACTCTGTGGGCCAGTGGCTGCACTGTTTCCTGTGGGAGTCAATATCCCTAGACTTAGGTCAGATGGTCCTCTGGGTGCACAGATACTTCCTACTACTATTCCCCTGCTTCAAATCCCCTTGCTTAAAATAGCAATTGTAGGTTCTGTTCCAAATGATCTCGATTATTAGAGTGATAATGACTGTAATCTTGACATAAATCAAACAAGGAGCTTGAGATTCCCCCCCCTTCATTCAACAGACTTTAACAAAGCACTTATAAATAGAAAAGAATTTATTTGGCTTTGAAAATAAAAGGTACATACTACGCAGTACTTTACATTAGGCAATAAAGAACTATAAAAAGCCAACTTGAAGTGGTTTAAGTATACATAATATTGTTTGTAATCTGGTGTATCACTTGGCAGCCCACTGATCAATACTAAGAGGTGTTTTATATTGTATTTATCTCTATCAGTTTTAATTGCTTTGGACAGGTGTCATTTTTTTAAGTTTGGCTTTTAAAAATAAGACATGTGCACTATGACTCACACACTTTTATCCTTATTGAAAGATGTAAATAACTGTATGACTTATAAATGCCAAATTATTAGCCAGAATAAGGAAGGGCCAATAGACATGATTTCTTCACTTAAACATCTTTGTTATAACTTGAAAGGATATATGCCAGATATATTTAATAAAATGGAGGGTGAGGGAAAGTTTGAGAGCTATTTATGATAAATCTATTTTAAAACTTTTTAGTGAGAAATAGTCCTTAAAGAAAAAGATCCACATTCTCTCTTCTGTTTGAAAATGTTCCATAAGAAAAAGGAGTCTTATTCATCATCTATTCAGTGACAATATTGTGTTCTAATCTTGTTTGTTTTGAGACCAGCTTTTAAAAGGTCCCCTGCCTTTAGAAACTTGGTAGGTGTGACTTCTATATCACATGTTAAGTAGATAGCAGAGAGGAGAGAGGCTATGTCTACCAGTGTTCTGACCTATGAAAATCTGAGTGATTGATATCCTGAGATAATCCTCTGCCAGGAGCCTTGGACAGGGAGCTAGCCTGAGACAACCACCAGTCGGGAACCACATAGGACTACTGGCCAGACCATGCCCAAGAGAACCCGTGCCCAGAGCCATAATGCACAATCATAGAGGCATAGCACTTCTGAGACCATTCCCGAGACAACCCCTGACACTCATTTGAGACTCCAAGCACTTCTAAGAGGATCAAGTAGATGGTAAAGAGAAAAGAAGAAGAAACAGAAGGACATGGGCACAATGAAGAGAGGCAGAACGAGATTTGAAGGTAGTGAGGAACAGGCTGATGGGAGTGGCCAGTGATGCTGCCTGGGACCATAGTGGGGTCCTGACCTGTGATGCTACTGGGGGCCATGTCTGGGGACATGGCCTGAAACAACAGGGTTCTGTTACCACCATGGGCCATGCAGACATCGCTGGTCTGACCTGATGCTTGGGGATAGATAAATGTCTGAGGGCTGTGCAGAACTGACCTTACTCCTCACCTGGGCATCTCAACCTAGGGGTATGAGAGCTGGAGAGCTGACACTGCCCCTAGCCAGCTGTGGTACTTGAGAGAGCTGCTCTTCACCTTGTGGGAGTGGCTGGTAAGTTCCAGCCCTGCTATCTATATAAGAATGGGAGAGCTGGCCCTACCACTCCTTTCCTGTGAGGTGACATGGATGAGGAAGAGATGCCCTCCTCCCCTCTTGCCCTTCACCACCTGTGGCAGGTGGGAGACCTGGTCTTCGAGTAAGGAGAGCAGGAGAGCTGGCTTTGCCCCTTACTACCTACACAACTTGGGAAAATAGACCCTGTACCTTGCCTAGGCAGCACAATAGGAGAGTGTGGGAGATCTGGCCCATATCTTGTCTGATATGTAGTGGCATCACTGAGAGAGAGATACCCTCCCTTTGGCCTTAACCACTAATGTCTGTCAAGAAAGTTGTCCCAGATAGGGTTACTAAAGCAGGAGAGCTGTCCCTGCCTTCCACTCACCTTCTGCAGTTCTTGGGAGAGCAAGCCCTGAATTTCACCTGAGCAGCTCAGTGAAGATATGAACATGGGAGAGCAACTTGTCTGCCATGTGGTGACATGACCTAAAGAGAGGAGGGGAGGAAGGGGAGAGAGAGAGAGAGAGAGAGAGAGAGAGAGAGAGAGAGAGAGAGAGAGAGAGAGAGAGAGAGAGAGAGAGAGAGAGAGAGAGATGCTTTTGCTCCTTGCCACCAATGGCAGACAGGAGAATTGGTCTCAAGGTCATCGGAGCTGGAGAGCTGGCCTTGCATCTCACCTGGGCAGCAGGGTAGAGCTGGCCCTGGTAGCAGATGAACCAGCCCTGAGGGCATGACAGTGAGATAGCTGGTGGGCTGAGCATCTCAGCTCCCTCTCAGGGAGTTTTGAATTGGCCCACCCCAACATTTACCCCATTGATGAACTGCTACAGTGCATGAATGGGTGGTGCTACAGACCCAACAGCAGGTTCTCCATGATGCAACAACAGAATATCCTAGCCTATTTCTAGTGAGGTTCTAGTATCCATAGAGCAGCAGAAGCCAGAGGCCTGTACCAGTCATTGCAATGAACATTTGCAAACAAAGAAGTATGGACAAAAGGATACACTGGGGGACACACTGTGACACAGGACAGCTTCCACAATGAGATCTTTTTTTCTTTATTGGGAGGGAGGTTACAAGGGTGGAGTGGAGGTTAGGTAGGAAGGGAGGGGGAGATGAGTGAGATTAGATGACAATTTGAAGTTCACAAGGAACCAATAAAAAGTTGTTTGTTTGTTTGTTTGTTTTAAAAGCCCTTTCCTCTCCCTGTTATCTAGTAGATCTGCAAATACCTTAGCCTGGAATACTTGCTGCCAAGTACCAACATAGCAAAATGAAAATGGGAAATTGATTATGAGAATATTGGTGTATCTCAACAACTTGAGAAATGCACTGGGTATAGGAATATTGGAACCAGAGTATTGAATGTTTTAGGTCTCCGAGTATTTTCTCCTCTCTCTATACTTCTGTTCATCTTTTTCTCTTTATTGGTTAATGATGCCACTAACTGATAGTAAGTAAAGCAGTATTTTATGGGGATAATAATGAAAGTTTGATAGACCTTATCTCCCACTGACATAATGCTCCTTACCAGAAATATAAGGATAGATAATCAGCCAGAAGAAAAATTAGATGCGATTTGGTTTCATACTTTCCTGCTCAGCAATAGGGTAAACAGAACTCCTAAAGTAAAATACTCTTAGAAACCCTATTCAGAGAGGTGATACATCATACTCTCTCAGACAGAGACAGATTCTCAAAAGAATATTGATGTGTATATGGAAATAAAACAGAATTTCAATGAAAACCTCTGTGCCAAATAAATTATGAGCATATTCCAGGAGCAAGGGAGGGTTTAAATATGAACATAGGGAGATTATGTAAAATAATTTTTAAAAATGGTTCTTAGCTACAAAGATTCATAGCAAAGGTGGCAGCAGTCTGAGGCCGAACAGGCAGTTGCTGGGAGATGTCTTTGCAGAAGTATATGTGCATGAATATGTGCACATGTGTGTATTTGTGTGTGTGTGTGTGTGTGTGTGTGTGTGTGTGTGTGCGCGTGAGCATGTGCTCGAGAGAGACAGGGACAAAGAGAGACAGAGAGAGACAGAAGAGGGTGGGGGAGATAACCTTTGTACAAAGTTTTGGTCTTAAGAATGTCTTTTCTGATAATTTCTGTTAGACAATTGTGGGTGAAAACCATTCTTTACAACCACCTAGCATTTATATTTTTGTTAGTCTTAATACAAAAGACTCCATTTTTATTCTGAAGTTTTTCAAGATTAATAAATGTTAACAAAAAGTGTTCAGACACTTTCTGCCCTTCCCATAATTACTGTTTTTGTTCCCATTTTGAATAAAAGTATACCAAAAAGGCATAAGAAGGCTTCATCAGAGTGAAAGTCTGTGCCTTACTCCTTTCTATTTATTACTTAGCTGTACTCAGATATTGGCAAGTGCTCTCCTCCACTAAGCATTAGTCAGTCTCCTTTGAGTCCTCTAAGCTTCAACATTGGCATCCATCCTCCTCAGGGCTGAAGGGCACAGTTGGAACAAAGATCTCACTGAGTTCTTTTAGGGAAAAGCTTATCTTTAATATCTGTTAGACTGCTCATACTTCATCCTTGGTACCTGACCATGCTATCACCTTCATCCTGACGTTCCTGTTTCCATCTACCATTGACTTTCCCTCTGAACCCTAGTCTTCTCTATGCTACAAATCACCATTTCTCTCTGCTATAGTGAGAAGTGACCCCCGTCATATACTGGGGTCCATTTTCATCTATTGCAATAGTTACTGAATGTAATGTCTTTTTTATAAATTGTTTTTCTTATTTTTTATTATTTAAAACAGTTATATTTATATGTATTGGTTATATTTTTCCTGCCAAGTACCAGCCTCAGCATGGAGGAGATTCTGAGAAAGGAGTGTCTGGGACCAACGAGATCTGCCTGATACAGCTTTTCCAGTCCACTTCTCTCTATGTTTGCTTTGTCTGGAGATTCATATATTCTGCTTGCTTGCTATTCTAAGAGATCTGTCAATGTCCTGCTTCCGTGTGTGTGTGTGTGTGTGTGTGTGTGTGTGTGTGTGTGTCTCAATTCTTCAAGTAGTTCTCTCTTTTTGTCCTAAAATATTCTCTGGATAATTCATCTCCTACAGAACACAAGTCCAGTCTTTTATTTGACATACCAATCTAGTTCTTTATTCCAGGTTTCCTTTTGATTATCTTATGAGTCAGCATCCTCTGACTCCAGCCCTGTGCTCCTTAGGAGACAGTGAGCATACATTTTTTTCCCTTACATTGCAAAAATATTCAGATATCTTTCTGCCTTTTAAAATTTTTTTTATTATTTTGTCTATTTACATTTCAAATATTATTCCCCTTCCCTGTTTCCTCCCTGAAAACCCCTCTCCTGCTGCCTCCACAAGGGTGTTCCCCCATCCACCAACCGACCCACTCCCACCCTACCACCCTAGCATTCCTGTACATTCAGGCATCAAGCCTTCACAGGACCAAGGACCTCCCCTCCCTGTAATGCCAGTCAAGGCCATCCTTTGCTACATATGCAGCTAGAGCCATGGGTCCCTTCATGTGTTCTCTTTGGTTGGTGGTTTAGTCCCAGAGAGCTCAGGGGGGTCTGGTTGGTTGATATTGTTGTTCTTCCTGTGGGGAACTCCTTCAGCTCCTTCAGTCCTTCCCCAAACCGCTCCATTGGCGTCCCTCTGCTCTGTCCAGTGGTTGGCTGCAAGCATCCCCATCTGTATCGGCATGGCTCTGGCTGAGCCTCTCAGGAGACATCTGTATCAGGCTCGTGTCAGCAAGTACTTTTTGGCATCACCAATAGTTTCTGGATTTGGTGGTTGGATATGGGATAGACCCCCAGGTGAAGCAGTCTCTGGATGGCCTTTCCTTCAGTCTCTGCTCTGCCCTTCCTATATTTCCTTTAAACAGGAGCAATTCTGGGTTAGAATTTCAGGAAGGGTGGGTGGCCCTTCTTGCATCAGCAATAGTGTCTGAGCTTGGTAAGGACAATACGCTAGTTGAGTGGGTCCCTGTCCTGAAATTGGCATTCCTATCACAACTAAACTTGCTCTGTCCTAGGTTGACCCTGAACTCAGGAATCTAGGTGCCTTTGTAAGCATAAACAAAGAAGTTATCTGGGTGAGAGCTCTCAAGATCACCACTCCCTAAATCTCTTTACTTTCGTCCTCAGTAAGTGTCTAAGAAGTTGGCTTATAATACAGTCACTTTTGTTCCTTTAGATTCATGAAGCCCTTCTTTTAATTCATATTATATCCTTGTTTTTTTGCATAGTTGAGAAATTACATATGTCCAAATTCATGTACTTAGAATTCTTTCCCATAGTCTTGAGGGCTGTCCCGAAGGTAGGAGGGTTTACCATTTTGTTGAGACATAGCCGCACCTTCAACTTCTGGACTCATGAAGATTCTAATTATCAAGGAGTCATTAACATCAACAGGGAGGGTATTCCTTAGTTCTGGTTCCAAAAAATATGTACATTATCACACAAACAAGCCTTTAACCTCACATGGTGCCCCTGTCCCAAGGGTAGGAACCATGTCATTCTGTGTAGTGAGCCATATTGGATTTGGGCCTGGCTGCTTTGTGACTGCATAGCTCAAGGTGGCTACGTGACTCTGGGCTGCACGGCCACAGAGGTTCAACCTTGAAATGACTGCCATACAGACATGTGATTGTTTAACTAAAGCCTCTCCCAGGAAGACCCTGGGAGCAATGACAGGATGTTTCAGCCTGAGCAAAACACCGGATATCCCTGAGCAGATTCCTGAGAAGGGTTCGACCTTTTCAAAGAACATGTACCCGGAAGACTGTTGCCTTTTTGTTATAGGAGGATATCTTGCAGTGTAGTGATTCACCTTATATCCTTGGGCACTTCCCAAACTCCCCGACCCTAAGCTTCAGTTCCCGCTTCTATTCCTGCCTCAGAGCTTTAAATACTGTACATTTCTCTCAATAAATGAGACCTTGACAATAGAATCTTGCTTGGTCTCCTTCTTCTCTTCACCCTCATTTGGCCCACAGGTAGAAAGCCTCTTCGGGACCCTGAATAACTGGGTCCCGGCTGGCAGGGACAATTCTGTTCCTACTAAGGCCATGCAGAGCTGGGCATCTTTCCCTCCCCTATGTCCTTCCAGATGGCGCCACTTCTACCTACCTAACTTTAAGCTCTTTCTCAAAAAACAAAAAAACAAAAAACAAAAACAAAAACAAAAACAACAAACAAACAAACAAACAAAACAAAAGCAAGAAAAGCTTCCAAACCAAGAAAATAAAATAAAACCATACCACAAAACAAAACAAAATACTTGCTAAGCTATAACCCAACTAAAACACACCAAAACAAACAAGCAAACCTGTGCAGTCCATTATATGTTAATTAACTTCTCAGGATGCTATGGATTGTCCTGGAGTGGTTGATACACTGACTATTTACTAGAGAAAACTGTCCCTCTCCCAGCAGGCATGAGTAACAGTTCAGTTAGCCTTTACTGTAGTGAGTAGGTTCACATTCATTCATTCATTTTCTTAAAATATAGCAAATAAAATATAATAAGGCAAAACGAAAACTATCAGATCAAAATTGGACAAGAGGAAGTAACAGAACTAAAAGAGCCCAAGAGAAGGCACTGTAGGGCTCGAAGTGAGTCTTAACTATGGGAAGACTCCCCGAATGAGACACAAGAACGGGGTTTGATGCAAACTCGAGAGGTTTATTTTCTGGCATGTCGGGGTTGACCTTCAATCAGCCCCTTATGGCTATAACAAGCAGTTTTTATACTTTGGAGAGGTACAGGTTGCAGCAACAAGGTTATAGTTTAAACTTATTTGCTAAGCATATGGACCTCTGAATCTATTGGCTAGCAAGTATATGACATGTATTCGAACTCTTATCTGGGACCAGAGGGTCAGGTGACTGTCAGTACATTCTGCAGTTTTTCAAGAATGTCCTGTCTCTGTTACTCCTGAAAATTGTGGGTGGAGAATGGAACTTGCCCTAGCCTTGACCTGAGGTGGTGAATCTGGTACTTGGCCTAATCTTGACCTGAGGCAGTGGGTGTAAAACTGGTGAAAGACCCTAGGGTCCCCTATGGGGATAACCTACCTCCTTTCTACCAGGCCAAGCCTCTTAATAGCTCTTACACTTTAGTAAGATCTAGGGTCCTTTAGCACAAGAATCGAGACTCATGCACTCACAGTCTCAGAAATCCTATAGAAAAACTAAACTGGAAGCCATGATATATACGCAGAACACAATATAGATCAGTGCAGGTGCTGTGCATGCTGCTTCAGTCTCTGTGAGTTCACATGAGCTTTGCTCATGGTGATTTAGTGCACCTAGTTTTCTTGGTGTCCTCCATCCCCTCCAGCTTTTACACGGTTTCCGTGTCTTCTTCTTAGGGTTCCATGAGCTCTGAGGCTCAGATTTGATAGACATACTATTTAGGTCGTAGTATTCCAAGGTCTTTCACTCCTTGCATAATGTCTGACTGTGAGTCTCTATTTTTGTTCTCATCAGCTGCTGGAAGAAGCATCTCTGGTGACGGCTGAACACAGCTTTGATCTATGAATATTGCAGAATCTCATTAGGAATCATTTTATCACTACATTTTTTCCCCTTTTTTAGAGCAATATCATTTGGTTTTATTCTATGTGCCTGAGCTATCTAGTCTTCAGTTCTTAGTCATCCAAGAGGTGCTGTGTATGGGTTCCATCTCATGAAGTAGACTTTAAGATTTATCAGTTTTTGATTGGTTGCTCCCACAAGTTTTGTTCCACTTTATCCTCAACTATCCTGCAGGTAGCATACTATTGTAGATAAATGTTTTATGGTTGGCTCTTCTGAGAGCATGAAGAATATGTTCCTGTACTAAATACACTGAAACACAGGGGTGAAGGCTCTATGTAGACACCAGCTTGGCATCTCCATCTAAAATGAAATATGTAGGTATGGTCTTCAGCAATGGGACCTTTTTTTAGTCTTGGCAACAACTTCAGTTGTTTGGTGATTCATGTGGGGCTCCTTTGGCTAGCAGGTCAATCAATGTAACCCAATCCCAGTACTGGAAGCTTTGTTTGATAGCATGAGATATCCAGTTGAGATGTCTTGCCCATTATTTGTTGATTCGGAATGCCTTCACATATGTATATGAGTTAGGGAAGTTTCTACTGTATTAGGCTTTCATATAGCCCATCAAACGTCCCTTGATTTCAGATGTCTTTCCCCTTAGTCCCTCCCACAAGTACCTCTTCTTTTTCTTTCCCAATTCGATACTCCCACGAGACTCATCCATACTGTCTATTCTATTTCCCTTTCTTAATGAGCTGTACCTATTCGTTTTAGTCCCCTACTCAATGTTATTAACTCTAAAGGTAATATCCACACATAAGCAAATACATATCTTATTTGTCTTTCTGGGTCTGGGATTCCTCACTCAGGTGATGATGATGATGATGATGGTGGTGGTGGTGGTGGTGGTGGTGGTGGTGGTGGTAGAGATATTTTATAGTTTCAACCATTTACCTGCAAATTTCATGAGTTTTTTAATTGCTAAGCATATTTCATTGTTTAAATATATCACATTTTCTTTATTTATTCTTCCCTTGAGGGACATCTACATTGTTTCCAATTTCTGGTTTCAGCAATGAACACTGATAAAGTGTCTCTGTGATTGGATATATGTGACCATGAGTGATATATCTGGGTGTTAAAATAAATCAATTCCTGATAAATTGCCACACTGATTTCCATACTGAAATCACATTTCCACCAGCAATGGAGGAATGTTTCCATTACTCCACATCTTTACCAGTATGAGCCATCATTTGTTTTGTTGATCCAAGACATTCTAACGGGTTTAACAGTTTTGATTTGCATTTCCCAGGTTGATAAAAATGTTGAAAATATTTTAAGTGTTTCTTGGTCATTTGAGTTTCCTTCATTGAGAATTCTCTGTTCAGATACATACCCTATTTTTAAAATTGGGTTATTTGCTTTCATGATATCTAGCATCTTGAGTTCTTTATATATTTTTATAATAATCCTGTATTTCCTGTGGATTTGGTATAAATCTTTAGCCATTCTTTAGGCTGCCATTTTTTGTAATGACGGTGTCTTTTCCTGTGCAGAAGCTTCTCAATTTCATGAGGTCCTGTTTATTAATTGTTGATATTAGTGGCTAAATTAATGATGTTCTATTCAGAAAGTCTTTTCCTGTCCTAATGAGTTCAAGACTATTTCCAACTTAATCTTTTGTTAAGGTTCAGTGTATCTGGTTTTAAATTAAGGTCTTTGGTCCATTTGGAGTTAAGTTTTGTGTGGGGTAATAATTATTTGCATTCTTCTATATGCAGTAATCCAGCTTGACCCAACATTGGGTGTTGAAGATGTCTTTTTCCAGTGTGTATTTGTGGATTCTTTATCAAAAATCAGCTGTTCATATATGTGTGTACTTATATCTGAGTCTTCAATTCCATTCTATTGATCACTGTGTTTGTTTTTTATTTTGTTGCTGTTTGGCTGTTTTTTTGTTTTGTTTTGTTTTTGTTTGCTTTTTGTCAATTCCATGCTGTTCGTAATTACTATAGCTCTGAATCAAAGGTTGAAATCAAGGATGGTGACACCTCCAGCGGTTCTTTTATTGTTCAGGATTGTTTTAGTTATCCTGGGTTGTTTCCATATGAAGCTGAAAATTATCCTTTCAAGATCTATGAAGAATTGTGTTGGAATTTTGATGGGAATTGCACTGAATCTGTAGTTGCTTTTGATAGATGGCCATTTATTTTACTATATTAATTCTACAGGTCCATAAGCATGGGTTTCTAATTTCTGATATTATCTTAAATGTCTTTCTTTCAAGTATTTCTTTTCAAAAATTTATTTTTATTCACTTTATATCGAATCACAGCCCCCTCCCTTCTCTCCTTCTAGTCCCAACCTTACACATCATCCTCCTATTGCCCTCTCTCTTTCTCATCAGAGAAGGGGAAGTCAGTTTGGGTTCCACCCCACCCTGGAACATCTAGTGCCAGCAGAATTAGGCACAACCTCTTCCACTGAGGCCCAACCAGGCGATCCAAGTAGGAGAAGGGGATCTAATGACAGAAAACAGAGACCAAGACAACCAACCCCTGCTCCATTTTTAGGGGACACACACCAAGACCAAGCTGGACTTTTGCTACAAATGTGTAGGGGGCCTAGGTTCAGTCCCCGCATGCTCACTGGCCGGTGTCTCAGTCTTTGTGAGCCTCCATGAACTGATGTTAGTTGACTCTATAGGTCTTCTTGTGATGTCCTTGACCCCTCTGATGAGCTCAATTCTATCCCGCACTCTTTGACAAGACTCCCTAGGCTCTACTTGATGTTTGGCTATGAGTCTCTGCATGTACCTCTAACCACTGATGGATGAAGCCTCTCAGAAGACAGTTATGCTAGGTTCCTGTCTGCAAGCATAGCAGAGTATCATTAATAGTGTCAGAAATTGGCTCTGTCACATGAAATGGGTCTCAAATTGGGGAAGTCATTGGTTGGTTGTTCCCTCATCTGCTCCATCTTTATCCTTGCACATCTTGTAGGCAAGGCAAATTTGGGGTTGAAAGTGTTGTGGGTAGATTGATATACCTGCCTGGCTGCAGGAAGTGTAATCGGGAGGTGGATAGAGAAAGGGAGCTGGGTAGGAGATGGGGTGAGGAAGGGAACAAGATGGTGATCAGATGTGGGGAAAGGAGGGGCAGGAAAGGGCTGGGAGTAAGAATAAAAATCAATGGGAGCCATCTCTGGAACTACCTAGAGGCATGGGAAGGAGGAAGATGCAGGAGTCTATGGGGGTGACCCTAGTTGAGATTCCTACCAAAGGTGGATATAGAGACTGAAGTAGTCACCTCCTGTTGCCAGGCAAGACTTAAAGTTTTTATTATATAAAATTCTCACTTGTATGGTTAATTACCTCAAGATATCTTATATTATTTGAGGCTATTGTGAAAGGTATTGTTTCCTGATTTCTTCCTCAATCTGTCATTTGCATATCAGAGAGCTAATGGTTTTGTGAGTTAATTGTGTATCCAGCTACTTTGCTGAAAGTGCTTCTATTGTCTTCTAGTGAGGATGGAGATAGCAACAGGTCTGTCTTAGAGAGGGCATGGAACACGCACATGGAAACATGATGCATTAGCTGATAATGATGGTAGGAGCCATTGGTATTCAGTCACTGAGAGTGAGGTAGGTGGTGGAAGATAGCAGAGCTCTGAGGAACCCAGTTCTTGGAAGTTTTTAGTAATTGAGCAATTGAGAAAATTGTAATTCTAGGTGCTGATACCTGGTCTTTGTCAGGGGAGAAGTGTTTTGTTCCTTTCTTATTCTTAGGAGAGTGTATTGGTTGTGTTTTTACTTGTAGGAAAATCTCCTGGTGTCTGGATAGGTGTGATTACTAGCAGTTTCCATTAAAATGTGTTTCTGGATATTGGGACCTGAAACTCAGTAATAAGGATGGGCTGGGAGCAGAGATTGTTCCACCGGGATCTGCTTGGTTAGTCCACCGTGAGCACAGTGTGGGAGGACACAACAGAAGAATTGGTATGGAACTGAAATGAGTCTGAAGGACTGGACTCAGAGGGATAGAGGGAGATGGGTAAATCTGTAATTAGCTTACTTGCTTCTCTGGTCAGTGGTCACTGGGTTTCCAGGGAGTGCTTCCTAGAGTTAGGGGCTGAGACAAAGCAATGGATAAAGGGGAAGGAAGTTCAGATGGGGAGATCTGTGTGATCCACTGGAGATGGGCGCAGGAGGCAAAGGGAGGCTTGTGTTCTGCTACAGAGCTAGGGATGAGACTTAGGGATTTATTTGTAAGAGCAGAGGAAAGATTTAGAATTAACCTCCTGCTTCCCTGCCCAGTGGCCAGTGGTTCTCACGTAGTGCCTGCTGGAGCTTTGACCTGGGATAATACAGTAAGTAGACAGAGGGAGATTAGAACAGTAGGATCTATGTGGTCTACTGGTCTGGAGTAAAGGGAGACTGCAGCAGGTACTCTGAGGATGAGACTAGGGGATTGGGATCAATCTACCTATTCTATGGCTGCCATGGTCTGAGGGTTAGCAGGAAGTACCAGTTGAAGTTGGAGGGTGGGGGAGATTATGAGGGTAACATCTGTGTTGTATGCTAGAAATATAGACAGTGGGGAATGGGGGTTCCAGGAATTTCTTAGTTATCTGCTGCAGATTTAGGGATGAGACTGGGGATTGGGTTTAAAGGAATGGAGGTGAATATTTGGCATTCGCCTATCTGTTTCCCTGACTGGAGTGGCATGTAAGCTTTCAGGGACTGTCTATTAGGGTTAGGGGATAGGATGAAGCAATGAGTGATGGGATAAATATTAGGAGAAGATGTATAGGATCCATTGAAGATGGGAGCAGTGAAGACAGAGGAGGCTGCAGTAGGTGTTCTGCTACAGAGCTGTGATGAGACTAGGGGATTTGATTTGGAGAAGAAGTGAAGGCCTGCAATTAGCCTATCTGCTTCCTGACCAGAGTGATGGGGTGCCTGCTGAAATTGAGGATTGGGATGAAGCAACAAAATTGGTATGGGAGGTTAGGAGGAAAATATCTCTGGGATTCATTAGAGATGAAGTGGGGTAAGACTGTCACGGGTGTTGTGCTACAGAGCAAGGGCTGAGACTGAGACTTTGAGGGATGGACAGGGAGGTGACAATCTAGTTACACTGTCAGCTTCCCTAACCAGTCTACATAATTGCTTTTTAATATGTGTTCTAGATGTTATAACATATCGTCCTAAGTATGGGTTTTAGCAATTTTATAAGGAACCAACACGTTATTCTGCTAAGTGTTATACCATTCAGGGACTGAGCAGGAAACAGAATCACTTGACTATTTAAACAAATTTGACATCACAAAACTTCATCCAGGTCTATACTGACCCAAAGTCTCTGAAGATTTCTTAGAAAAGCTTTATAAGATCATAGCTGGCCTTTCGGATTCTAAATCCCATAGAACAGTTTTTAGGGATGACTAACGTCCTTCTAAAAAATAAATAGGCAAAGAGTCTAAGTCAAAAAGATATGGCACAATGCACGATTACACCAAGAGCCTGGCTGCAGACCAGGAACCTTTCTATTACACAAAACAACCATTTCATTCTATCTTCTTACATAAATCATTATTGTTCTGCCTAATGGGGCTGCTATAAACTCAATAACCTGAAGGATTTGCAAACATTTTAATGAAAAATATACTGGCATTTTAGAGGAAAGTAATTTGGCCCAGAGAGAGACAGTTTGGATACAGGAGAGATTTATCCTAGGTAATCAACCATGAGCTCTGTTACCTGGGTGATATAGCACATTAGCAAAGATGAATTTATGTGATAAGTTGCTGCTAGCAAAATGCAGAACCTGAAACTAAGTGCCAGGGCTCAAGAGATGTATACGTTACACAGGGTGCTAAGTGGAGAAGAGCGAAGATGCTGTGAAGTAAAGGCCACCTTGAGAACAGTAGATTGCTAGGGGAGCTTTTCTGGGCTTGCTGTTGGAAATCTGCTAATATCACTAACTTGTGCAAGTATATCCATGGTTTAATAATGTGAAAAACTTTCCTTCTTGAGTGCTTGGAAACCAGGTGTTCACATACTAATATGTATAATAACGTCCCATATTCTTGATGATTACAGTTACTTTACTTGGAGTCAAGTGAGAGTTTGATTTATGGTGTGTGTGTGTGTGTGTGTGTGTGTGTGTGTGTGTGTGTGTGTGTGTGTGTGTGTGTGTGTGTGTATCTGTGTGTGTGTCTCTGTGTGTGTCTGTGTGTGTGTGTATCGGTGTGTGTGTGTGTGAGCTTTAGGGTTTTTGTTGCTGCTGATTGTGGATACAAGCTAGGCTCAGAATTCTATGAGTTTTGCTTGACCTCTTAAAATCAGGTAAAAGAATTGCAGTTAAGCTACATTTTTATTTATTTGTTTAATTATTTATTTTACTAAAATACAAAGAGACCAATTCTCAGACTGAGGTCATCTGAAGGCCAACACTGGGTGTTTTTTTTTTAATGTAGCAGATAATTAGTTATTAGTATAGGATACTGTGACAAGTCGAATTTTCACTAAATGGAGACAGTCCTGGAAACAGCAGGACAGTGTGAAGGTGATGTACTAAGAAAAGTAACCCAGAGGGAATTCGTGCCAATGGTACTGAGTTCTGGTTCACTTCTTGAAGTCCCAGATACTTCCTTCCAACAAGGACTTTTGTTAGAACCAAAGTCCTCCTTTAACATAGCTGTTAAACACATAATAGCAGTGATTTAAGTACATGTGAGATTTCTTTCAAATAACCTCTTTATTCATAAAATTCTCTTAGTTTCCACTGTGCTCAGGTTTCTTTCTTATTTTTAAAGATAGTAGCTAATTCTTGGGAAGTTTGTATTCTTTCTACCATTTGAGTAAATGGACCCTGCTTCTTGTATGCAAATTATCTGTACCAAACCATGAGTTGAGAATGCCACATCCTCTTGTGTGAACCTTCACATAAAATTCACTTATTCAAATATATGATGAGATCAACAGATTGTACAAAGATTCAGTGGAATCTGTGGAATAGTCACATGACCTATCCCACGGCCTTTTGCTTTCTACATTTATTTATTTGTATTTCCATATGCACATTCACATGCTTCGCTGAGTGCCTACACCTGGGAGTGCCTAGGCATATTGTAGCAGTCAGAGGAGTTGGTTTTTTGGGTTCATATATGTTTACATCAGTGTGGTTTGATTGTTAGAACTACATTCCCACCTCTGTGAGTACAATAGTGTGGCCTAAAGTCACACAAGGGCAAAAATGAAGGTTAGAATTTGAACTTCAAGGCCTGGGATCACACTGCAGTATTTGAATCATGACATTTTTAATCTTCAGTTTCAGATTTGTTTAGGGTTTCAGTCTATCAGTTGCTTTCCTATACACAAAATGTATATTTAGTAAACACCGGATAGGTCAAACGTTTATGACATTATAAGAAGGCCCACCTCTACTCTAAAGCTCATTAATCTACACAGCTGCCCAACAAAACCCTTTTTATGACTTCACTTCCTCTATCTGGTATTTCTTGTCGTCTCCTGGTTTCTTCTTTCAGTTATTTGACAAATCCTTACTTATTAAGAAAATATTCACCACTCTGAGAGCTTATATACATGGAAAGTATGCAATCTAAGCTTACACTAGACTGATGTTTTATAGGATAAACATTTTCTATATTGGAAATAACACAACATAATTTTTAATTTACTATGCCACCATTATTTTTATTTGTTTGTATAACTGGGGAGAAATTCAGTAAATTGGGATTTTTCCCTTTGCAGTATGTAGGATTATGATTTTGTGGTGTTATTGTGAAAGTTCATTGCACTATTCAGATATGGCTTTTCCTGTAAAAATTACAACTGTTTAGCTTGAAAACTCTTCTTTGTTTTGATAATATTCGCACAATTGTTACCAATCACCATACAATTTTGTTTAAAATAAATGTCACAAAACCACTGATCATATTTTCTGATATTTAGAATCTTGATTTCTTTTCTGAATAGATCATTTTATAGGGGGGAAAAAAACCCAGGCTCCTGCTTAAACTAGGAAATCTAGTGAGGAATTCAGTGTCTGTTCATTTGTACAACACACCCTATTGTGAGCCAACAGAGAACCATCCATGAAGCTACAAATCTGCCCGAACTCTCAAATGAGAAAGATTTTTCTCAGAAATGTTAACATCTCTACCAGGAACTCTTAGTGGGTTTCAGAGAAACAGTTTTGGCTTTTCACTTAAGCAGAAAAAGCCAGAGATGTTCTGCCTTGAAGAATGCTATATCCTTGTGACCTGTGAACAAAGACAAGGATAAGCAAGGACCCACAGGAACATTTGCTCGTACAGAAACATATAGAGTGTTAAAATAGTACTTCTGATTATGGCTCACTCATGTTACCACAGAGTTCCATCTTGGTGAGCTGGTTCTTGTTCCCTTACTAGGTTTCTCAGAGTGTATATTCCTCCACCCATTCATCATTAGACCACTTCAAATTTCTCTTTTCTAGAAGTTTCTTTGAAAGGTGGTTAATATATTTTCCTGTTTTTTCGATGATCACTGGAAAATCTTTACTATCCATTCATATGATCATTTCATTTATGAATTTTCTTGTCAGCAAATCTTTCTAGTTATTTTTCTTGTATATTGTTTTATTTTAAAGAGGAGTTGAGATAAAGATTGCTTTTAATCTATCTGTAGATAGGTAGATAGAGACACATACAGGTACCAAATTTAATATCCTAAAAATAATATAAATCTTAAAGAGATTAAATTTGGTATTCTTTAGAAAACAAATCACAAAAATAGCAAATTACGATAAACATAGTCACTTTGAATAGTAGGGTCTATGTGCTGCTTTAACTGTAAAATGTCCTATGAAGGTTTTTATCTTTATTATTTTTTGCATAAAAGCTCAAATTATCTTGTGGTTTGAACGAAAAAGTACAAATAGGCTTATGGATTTCAACTCTTGGATCTTACCAATTTTGGAAAATTAAAGACCTTTAGGAAGTGGAGCCTCATGGGAAGAAATTGGTCACTGGGTGGAGCTTAAATTTTTAGAAAGTGGTCTCCCTTCTATCTGCTCTTTGACTGCTGACAAAATAAGATCAGTTGCTCCATGTTCCTGCCATGTGGTCACCTGGCCTTGTCTTTTTTTTAATTGGTTATTTTGTTTATTTACATTTCAAATGTTATCCCCCTTTCCAATTTCCTCTCCAAAGAGCCCACAAACCACACCCCTGCCTCCATAATAGTGCTCCCCCATCTACCCACCCACTGCTGACCCACAGCCCTAGAATTCCCCTACTCTGGGGCATCAAGCCTTCCCAGGATCAAGAGCCTCCCCACCCTTTGATGCCAGACAAGGCAATCCTCTGCTTCAAGTGTAGCAGGAGCCATGGGTCCCTCCATGTGTATTCTTTGATTGGTGGTTTAGTCCCTGGGGGCTCTGGGGGTTCTGGTTAGTTGATACTGCTGTTCTTCTTATGGGGTTTCAAACCTCTTCAGTCCTTCAGTCCTTCCCCTAACTGCTCCATTGGGGTACCCCTGCTCAGTCTGATAGTTGGTTGCAAGCATCCTCATCTTTTTCAGTAAGACTCTGGCTGAGCCTCTCAGAAGACAGCTACATCAGACTTCTGTCACCAAGCACTTCTTGGTATCAGCAATAGTATCTGGGTTTGGTGTCTGCATGTGGGATAGATCCCCAGTTGGGGCAGTCTCTGGATGGCCTTTTCATCAGACTTTCTCCATTCTTTGTCCCTGTATTTCCTTTAGACAGGAACAATTCTGGGTTAAAAATTTGAGAAGGGTGGGTGGCCCCATCCCTCAGTTGGAGGTCATGTCTAACCTCCAGATATGGTCTCAAAAGGTTCTTCCTCCCCTTGGTTGGGTATTTCAGCTAATGTCATCCCCACTGAGTCCTGGGAGCTTCTTGCTTTCCTGGCATCTGGGACTTTCTAGTGGTTACCCCCAGTTCCCCATTCCCTTTTGCTACACTCCTCTGTTCAATTCCCTGAATTCTCCCCGGTCTTTTCCTACACCTGATCCTGCCCCTCCACCCTTTTCCTCTCGCCTTCCTCTCTTCCTCCCAAGTCCCGCCCACCCTCTAGCTCCAGTGACGATTTTGTTTCACATTCTAAGTAGGACTGAGGCATTGACACGTTGGTCTTCCTTCTTCTGGACCTTCAAATGATCTGTGAGTTGAATCATGGGTATTCTGAGCTTTTTGCCTAATATCCACTTATCAGTGAGTACATACCATGTGTGTTCTTTTGTGACTGGGTTACATCACTCAGGATGATATTTTCTAGTTCTATTCATTTGACTGTTTATTTCATGAAGTCATTGTTTTTAATGGCTGAGTAGTAGTATTCAATCATGTAAATGTACCACAATTTCTGTATCCATTCCTCTGTGGTGGGACATCTGGGTTCTTTCCAGCTTCTAGTTATTAAAAATAAGGCTGCTATGAACATAGTGGAGCCTGTGTCCTTCTTATATGTTGGAGCATCATTTGAGTATACACCCAGGAGTGGTAGAGCTAGACCCTCAAGTAGTACTATGTCTAATTTTCTGAGGAACCTCCAGACTGATTTCCAGAGTGGTTGTACCAGCTGGCAATTCCATCAACAATGCAGGCATATTCCTCTTTCTCCACATCCTCGCCAGCATCTGTTGTCACCTGAGTTTCTGATCTTTGCCAATTTGACTGGTATGTGGTGGAATCTCAGGGTTGTTTTGATTTGCATTCCCCTAATGACTAAGGATGTTGAACATTTCTTTAAGTGCTTCTCAGCCATGTGAGATTCCTCAGTTGAGAATTCCCTATTTTGCTCTGTACTCCATGTTTACTAGGGTTATTTGGTTCTCTGGAGTCTAATTTCTTGAGTTCTTTGTATATTTTGGATATTAGCCCTCTATCAAATGTAGAGTTGGTAAAGATCTTTTCCAAAACTGTGGGTTACCATTTTGTCCTATTGACAGTTTCCTTTGTCTTACAGAAGCTTTTCAATTTTGAGGTCCCATTTGTCCATTGTTGATCTTAAGGCATAAGCCATTGTGTTCTGTTCAGGAAATTTTCCCCAGTACCCATGTGTTCAAGGTTCTTACCCACATTCTCTTCTATTAGATTCAGTGTATCTGGTTTTATGTGGGGGTCCTTGATCGACCTGCACTTGAGCTTTGTACAAGGAGATAAGAATGGGTAATAATGACGGAGTACTGCTCAGATATTAAAAACAATATCTTCATGAAATTCATAGGCAGATGGATGGAACTAGAAAATATCCTGAGTGAGGTAACCTAGTCACAAAGAGCACACATGGTATACACTCACTGATCCATGGATATTAGCCCAAAAGCTCGGAATACCCAAGATACAACCCATAGATCACATGCAACTCAAGAAGGAAGACTGAAGTGTAGATGCTTCAGTTTTTCCTAGCATCGGGAATAAAATACTCACCAGAGGAAATGCAGAGACAAAGTATAGATTAGACACTGAAGGAGAGGCCAGCAAAAGACTGCCCCACCTGGGAATCCATCCCATATACAGACACCAAACCCAGACACTATTGCAGATGCCAGGAAGTGCTTGCTGGCAGGAGCCTGATATAGCTGTCTCCTGAGGCTTTGACAGAGCCTGACAAATACAGATGCTCACACAGGGTCCTCAATAGAGGAATTCGATTAAGGACTGAAGAAGTTGAAGGAGTTTGCAAAACCATAGGATGAACAACAATACCAACTAGACCCTCATAGCTCTTAGGGAGTAAACCACCAACTAAAGAGTACACATGGAGGAACCCATGGCTCCAGCTGCGTATATAACACAAGATGACATTGTTGGGTATCAAGGGAGGAGAAGTCCTTGGTCCTGCCTAGGCTTGATACTCCAATATAGGGGAATGTCACGGTGGGGAGGCAAGAAGGGGTAGGTACTTGGTTGGGGGAGCACCCTCATAGAAGCAGGGAGCAGGGGATGGGATATAAGGTTTATGGATGGGAAACCAGGAAAGGGAATAACATTTGAAATGTGAATAAAAATATATCCAATAAAAGAAAAAAGAATTCTTTGAGTAGCTCTATACCCCATTTTTTAATAGGGTTATTTGACGCTCTGTAGTCTATCTTCTTGAGTTCTTTGTGTATATTGGTATTAACCCTCTATCGAATGTAGGATTGGTAAAGATCTTTTCCCAATCTGTTGGTTGCTGTTCTTTCTGTCTTAATGACAGTACCCTTTCCCTTACAGAAGCTTTGCAATTTTATGAAGTCCCATTTGTTGATTCTTCATCTTAGAGCATAAGTCGTTGGTGTTCTGTTAAGGAAAATTTTCCCAGTGGCCATGTGTTTGAGTCTCTTCCCCACTTTTTCTTCTATTAGTTTCAGTGTATCAAGTTTTATGTGGAGGTCCTTGATCCACTAGGAGTTGAGCTTTGAACAGAGCTATAAGAATAGTCGATTTGCATTCGTCTACATGCTGACCTCCAGTTGAAGCAGCACCATTTTGTTGAAAGTGCTATCTTTTTTCCACTGGATGGTTATAGCTCCTTTGTCAAAGATAAAGTGACCATAGGTGTGGGGGGTTCATTTCTGGGTCTTCAATTCTATTCCATTCATCTACCTGTTTGTCTTGGTACTAATACCATACAGTTTTTATCACTATTGCTCTGTAATACAGCTTGAGTTCTGCTGCAACCTGCGGGGGTGCGGGGGGGTGTTCAGCAGAGACCTGAGGAGGGGGCAAAAGAATGGGGGACAGGAGGCACAAAGAAAGAGAACAAGTCAATTGTCTGATCAAGCTCTCAAACTTTACTTCAGGGCAGCAGCTTAAAAAGACAAGCAAGCAGGAAGGCCACACAGGGCCCAAGACATAAAAGTGAGCCTGAAGCATTCCTGAGAAAAAGTCCTGAGACAGAGCATGCTTGGCTCCCTGCAGAGTTCAGTGATGGTGATTCCCCCAGAAGTTCTTTTACTGTTGAAGGTAGTTTTCACTAATCCTGGGTTTTTTGTTATTCCAAATGAATTTGCAAATTGCTCTTTCTAACTCTATGAAGAATTGATTTGGAATTCTAATAGGGATTGCATTGAATATGTCGATTGCTCTTGGCAAGATGGCTATTTTTACAATATTAATCCTGACAGTCCATGAGCATGGGAGATCCTTTCACCTTCTGCAATTTCAAACTTCAGAAACGTGAAGTTCTTGTCATACAGATCTTTACCTGCTTGGTTAGAGTCACACAGAGGTATTTTATACTATTTGTGACTACTGTGAAGGGTGTCATTTCCCTTATTTCTTTCTCAGCCTGTTTATCCTTTGAGTAGAGGAAGGCTACTGATTTGTTTGAGTTAATTTTATACCCAGCCACTTTGCTGAAGTTGTTTATCAGGTTTAGGAGTTCTCTGGTGGAATTTTTGGGGTCACATAAGTATACTGTCATATCATTGATATTTTGACTTCTTCTTTTTCAATTTGTATCCCTTTGACCTGTAGGGAGTGGCACATATAGATAAAAGATGGCTCTGACATCTGGTGGTCGTTTGTGTTAACACCCACAAAGCGCATGTCCTTGGCATTTCTCCGGCAGCTATCAGACTGGAGTGATATTCATGCTAATGAGGTATTTCATGC
This sequence comes from Rattus rattus, assembly GCF_011064425.1. Taxonomy (NCBI): domain Eukaryota; kingdom Metazoa; phylum Chordata; class Mammalia; order Rodentia; family Muridae; genus Rattus; species Rattus rattus. Next base: position 218,805,610 of record NC_046154.1, read on the forward strand.
TCCACCAATCCCTAGAGGACAAGTATATAGCCATAGCCTGTTTTGTATATAAGGCTGGTGCCTTTGTTGCTCGGGGTCCCCCGTATCAACAATGAGGTGTTCCTGCAATAAAGGCTGTTGAGAAGAATCCAACGGTGTTGCGTCTTCCTTGCTGGATGAGGTGGGCGTTACATTGACCTTGTTTTGCTGTCTGTTCTGGCTAGAACTTTGAGTACTATATTAAATAGGTAGGGAGAGAATGGGCAGCCTTGTCTAGTCCCTGATTTTAGTGGGATTGTTTCAAGTTTCTCTCCATTTAGTTTGATGTTGGTTACTGGTTTGCTGTATGTTGCTTTTACTATGTTGAGATATGGGCCTTGAATTCATGACCTTTCCAAGACTTTTATCCTGAAGGGGTGTTGAATTTTGTCAAATGCTTTCTCAGTTTTTAATGAGAAGATCATGTGTTTGGTATTTTTTTTTATTTTGTTTATATAGTGGATTATGATGATGGATCTCCATATATTGAACCATCCCTGCATCCTTGGGATGAAGTCTACTTAACCATGATGGATGATGGTTTTGATGTATTCTTGGATTCCACTTGCGAGAATTTAATTGACTAATTTTACATCGATAATCGGTATTCATAAGGGAAATTGTTCTGAAGTTTTCATTTTTGTTGGGTCTTTGTTTGGTTTAGGTATAAGTGTAATGGTGGCTTCATAGAAGGAATTGAGTGGTGCTCCTTATGATTCTATTATGTGAAATAGTTTGCTCTGTCTGTTTCTATTTTGTGGAATAATTTGGACAGAATTGGTATGAGGTCTTCTATGAAGGTCTGATGGAATTCTGCACTAAACCCATCTGGTCCTGGGCTTTTGTTGGTTTGGAGACTTAAATGACTGCTTCTATTTCTTTAGGGGTTGTGGGGTTGTTTGGATGCTTTATCTGATCCTGATTTAACTATGGTACCTGGTATCTGTCTAGAAAATTGTCCATTTCATCCAGATTTTCCAGTTTTGTTGAGTATAGGCTTTTCTGATGATTTTTTGAATTTCCTTAGATTCTGTTGTTATATCTCCCTTTGTATTTCTAATTTTGTTAATGTGGATACTCTCTCTTGGTTAGTCTGGCTAAAGGTTTATTTATCTTGTTGATTTGCTCAAAGAACCAGCTCCTGGTTTTGTTGATTCTTAGTATAGTTCTTTTTGTTTCTACTTGGTTGATTTCAGCCCTGAGTTTGATTATTTCCTGCCTTCTACTCCTCCTGGGTATATTTGCTTCTTTTTCTTCCAGAGCTTTTAGGTGTGCTGCCAAGCTGCTGATATATGCTCTCTCCTGTTTCTTTCTGCAAGCACTCAGAGCTATGAGTTTTCCTCTTAGCACTGATTTCATTGTGCCCCATAAGTTTAGGTATGTTGTGCCTTCATTTTCATTAAATTCTAAGAAGTCTTTAATTTCTTTCCTTCTTCCTTGACCAGGTTATCATTGAGTAGAGTATTGTTCAGCTTCAATGTGTATGTGGACTTTCTGTTGTTTTGTTATTGAAGACCAGTGTTAGTCCATGGTGATCTGAGAGGATGTATGGGATTTTTTTCAATCTTCTTGTATCTGTTGAGGCCTGTTGTGTGATCGATTATATGGTCAGTTCTGGAGAAGGTACTATGAGGTGCTGAGAAGAAGGTATATCCTTTTGATTTATGATGGAATGTTCTATAAATATCTGTTAAATTCATTTGGTTCATAACTTCTGTTAGTTTCTTTGTGTCTCTGTTTAGTTTCTGTTTCCATGATCTGTCTATTGATGAGAGTGGGGTGTTGAAATTTCCCACTATTATTGTTTGAGGTGAAATGTGTGCTTTGAGCTTTAGTAAGGTTTCTTTTATGGATGTAGGTGCCCTTAAATTTGGAGCATAGATATTTAGAATTGAGAGTTCATCTTGCTGGATTGTTCCTTTAATGAATATGAAAGTGTCCTTCTTTATCTTTTTTGATAACTTTTGGTTGAAAGTCTATTTTATTCGATATTAGAATGGTTACACCAGTTTGTTGTTTGGGACCATTTACTCGGAAAATTTTTTTCTAGCCTTTTACTCTGAGGTTGTCTGTCACTGATGTGTGTTTCCTGTATGCAGCAACATGCCGGGTCCTCTTTATGTAACCAGTCTGCTAGTCTATGTCTTTTTATTGGGGAATTGAGTCCATTGATGTTGAGAGATATTAGGGACCAATGATTGTTGTTTCTTGTTATTTTTGTTGTTAGAGGTAGGATTATGTTTATGTGGCTATCTTCTTTTGGGTTAGTTGATAGGAGACTACTTTCTTGCCTTTTCTAGGGTGTAGTTTCCCTCCTTGTGTTGGAGATTTCCATCTATTATCCTTTGGCTGAATTTGTGGAAAGATATTGTGTAAATTTTGTCATGGAAAAATCTTGGTTTCTCCATCTATGGTAATTGAGTTTCTGACCTATGAATATCCAAATGATTAGTAGTCTAACATTCCCTGTTTGGGGAGGGGGGTGATGACTATCAATGTCAATCCTGGTCCTGCAGGCCAAGACCAGGAGCAAGCATGAGACAACCACCATTCTGACATGTGCAGGCTGGAAATGGCTCCCTGTATGTGGACTAGAGACTCCTAAGCTGGAGACTGGAACCCCACCTGAGATCACTCACACTGGGTGAGAGTAAGCCCAAGACAGATGACCCTCACTCACATGGGGCCACTTGTTAGAACTAGAGAAGATAGAGACCAAGACAACCACTGGACTGGCACCATGGGGTCCTGAAAAGGGAGCTAACCGGAGATGAGTACAAGCATGGTGCCATGCAGGCCTGAGGAAGCAGACCATGCCTGAGAGGACCTCTACTCTATGCCACAATGCTTGAGCTTGGCAGGGCACTCTTAAGACCACACATAAGATGACCCCAGACATTCAGAGATCCTGGACCCCACTAAGAGGAACAAGTTAGTGGTGGAGAAACAGAAGGATGAGGGCACAATGATGAAAGGCAGAACTGGAGACTTGAGTACCCATGAGGAACATCTTGATGTGAGTAGCTGGCAATGATACCTGGGATCATGAGGAGGTTCTTGCCTGCCCTGCCACTGGAGGCCATGTCTGGGTCCATGGCCCTGCAGAAGCAGGGTTCTCTTACCACCAAAGATCAGGCAGGAATGTCTCTGGGACATGTTGATATGAAGGCTGTGCAGATCTCACCCCAGTCCTGACCTGGGCATTGTGGGAGTGCTTGCTTTGGGGGCTTGAAAACAGTACAGCTGACCTAGCCCCTAGCCATCTGTAGTTCTCAGGAGAGCAGCCCCCTCACATGGTGGGAGTTATGGGTAAGAACCCCCTTCTCCAGGATAGCATTCAAGAGCTGGTCCTACCACTTATCTCCAGTGCAGTGGTGTGGACCAGGAAAAAATAAGTTATCCTCCTCATGCCTCACCTCCTGAGGTAGGCATAAGACCTGGCCATGGGGTCATGACAGCAAAGAGCAAGCTTTGCCCCTCACTAGCTACAGCTCTTTAGAGAGCAGGTCCTGCACTAGCCTGGGCAGTTACCTCTCCTGGCTGAGGCATGAGAAAGACAGCTCAGAGGGCATGGGTGTGGGAAAGCTGGCTTGGCCACTTGTCTCCTATAGCAGTGACATGGGCAGAAGAGATGTCCCCTTGCTAAGAGATATATAGGAGAGCTGGCCCTAAGGCCATCACAGCCAGTGCAATACTCAGGAGAGACAGCCCTGCATCTTGCCTAGAGAGAAGGATTGAGCTGGTCCTGGTTGCAGGAGGTGGAGTGGTAGGGTGGTTGCTGGTGAGGTGGCCCAGAGGGCAGGAGAGCAGAAGAGCTAGTCAGTTGGCTGATATTTCTCATGCCCAGAATCTGAGCTTGAATTGGCCCATCCCAACATCTACACCATTGATGAACTGCTATAGTGCATGAAGGGGCTAGTCCTACAGATATAGAACAACAGGATCTTCATGACACAGGGCAACAACAGGAAGGTTCCAGTGAAGGTTCAGTATTGACAGAATAGTAGAAGCCAGAGGCTTCAAACCAGACCAACAAATCATTGCAAAGAGAATCTGAAAGCAAAGAAATGTGGATAAAAGGGTATACTGTAGGACACATTTCGACAAAGTACAGCTTCCACGATGAGATTTTTTTTCTCTGTTGTGGGGAGGTTGCATGGATGGAGAGTGGTAAGAAGGGGGGAGATGAGTGTGACTGGGGTACATGATGTGAAATTCACAAGGAACTAATGAAAATTAAAAAAAAAATCAAAATTTACACATACCCTGTGTATCTGATATTTGGCTGCAGAAAACAAACAAATGAATTCAAATACAAACTGATTATTTTAGAGTTCTGGAGGCCAGAAGTCTGAAGCAAAGTCTGACAGTACTAGTGTCAAGCTATTTTCAAGGCAGCATATTTGGGAGGCTATAGGGGTCATTCTTTTCTTTTCTTTTCCTTTTTTGTGTTTTCTTTGCTTTTATAGCTGCCACAGGCTTCATGCATTCGTGACTCAAAGCCTCTTTCCTCATGGAAGCCAGCAATAGCCTAGTTTTCTCTATGCTATACAATACTTCTATACTTCAGTGCCCTTTAGATTACATGGGGATTCCCAATCTTTCTAGTTTAAGGCTAGCACATTAACAACCTTAATTCCCTCTTCAGTCTGTTATTTTATTTTTTGTTACTTTAGATTCTTATTTAATTGGAACATCAGTACAACAATGAATATGTTCCAAACTAATGAATCCTAGGATTCTTATTATGATTAATTTTTGACATGTAGAATGGGGAAAATAAGCTAACATAATTTTAAGAAATTTTCCTCTCAACACATTATTTCTCTGTTGATGAAACAAAGTAATGATATAAACATACAGCAATCTCTTTTAATGTGGTTTTAAATACAACTCTTGGAAAACATTGGGAGATGTGATTTTCATTACTTCCTCTCAACCAGCCATGAATATGTTTGGCCAAATTGAATCTCCCTGTTGATTAAAATCAGAATTTTTCACCAAACCCATTATCTTTGGTGCTTTATTATCATGAGTCAACTAGAATGTCTAAGTCTACATCAGTCTGGAATTTGTATATTGTGTCGTCATGGTATTGCTAGACCTCAGATTAATACTTGTTAATACTGAGAGAACACAATTCTTACGAGACACATGGTTGCCTCACTCCTCAACCTCTCTTCAGGGATTAAACCCTTCTGAATCATGCTTTCAAAGTCCTACGAGGGAGGCAATGAGAGCTGCTAGTTATATCTCTACCAGAGAACTTCAGTCATGTAAAAAAAAAAAAAATCTGTCATTGCATCTGTCTTCACAGTAGGCAGACTTGGCAAATAGCACCCAGGCTTTCCTGCTATGTAAAGGATTCATGAACACTGAGCTTATCAGGGAGTTTAGATGACTCCTATCCTGGTAAAACAAGGTGTACAGGCAGGTAAACGAGTGCTTTTAGGCCAAGATTAAACAGAGATTGCAATAATACCTTATGGAAAATGCATCCAGAGAACTTATTTTTAAAAAGAAAGACAGAAACAAAAAGCAAGGAAAGAGGAAGGGGCCCACACAGTTCCATCTGCACTGCGGAACTATTACTAAAGGCTGTTGGAAGAGGGAGAGTGAGTGTCCTTCAGTGATATGATCCCCAAAAGTCCACATATGCTCCAGTAGACAGTCCTACTGTTCTGCATATACATGCAACATTACATGGACTCAACAGGTTTAAAAGAAAAGAAAGAGGAGAGCACATGCAGGTAAAAGGAAAAGTGGTGTTGAGGGGCAGATGTTGGAGGAACTGGAAGGGACAGAAAGGCAAATAGATTTGACCAAAGCTAGTGTCATGTGCACGGATGAAAACAAAATAGAGCCAAGAGTTGGAGGACAGAGTTGAAAATCTAGAAATATGAGGGCCAGTAAGAGAGCTGAGCAGGTAAAGGTTCTATGTCAAACCTGAGAACCTGAATTGGATCCTGCGGTTCATATGCTAGGAGAGAACTGGCTTCTATTAACCTACGCAAGACAACTGCTATGCACTCTCTTTCTTCAGGAAATGTTTAAGCAATTTAAAAACAAAGCAAACAAGCACACATAAGCCTACAGATGAGCCATTGTCTGAAAGCAAGCTGTTCAGGAACAACTGAACTTTTCACGGTTCCAAGATATAATAACCTTTCAAAGCCTAATTAGGAACTATCCCACAGCTGGAGTCATGGCTCCTTCAGAGCTCAGGGGAAGTCATTAAAACAGAATTCATTTAGAAGCAATTCAAAAACCAGTGTTCATGAAAATCACAGTGGAAATTAACCTAGCCTACCATGTATAAGATAAGATCATAAGCTTCTAAAATCAGAAATGAAGTTTTCTCATGGGTTTGAGAACATTTATCCACTTTCCCAAAGCCCTTGTCCTTGAAGATACTGAATTTTGACAACTTCAAGAAAAGTTGCAAATACCAAAAGGAAAGCAATTGTTGAGACCCAACTGTGTGTCTATAATTCTAGAGTCCTGGAACAGAGATGAAGGCATCTCCATTAGAATCACAAAAACATTGACACATCTCAAGACACTGCCCAGTGCTACTCTCCTGGCTATCCTGGTTCTTAGCACTGAAGGAAAACACTGATACGCTGCTGTTTGTAGAAAGCAGGCCTGAAAACTGGCGAGGTCCATCACACCCTAGACTACCTTGGCTCAAATCAAGGCTTCACCACTTACCGGTTGTGAAGCTCAGACCAGCTACTTATTTTCTCTTTAAGGTTGGTATAAAAACAGGATTGATGTATAAAGTGTTCTGGCTCAAAGTGCAGCTCTAGACGAATTTGCTTCAGTAGCCTTTCAAGGTACAAACTTCAACCTGCCACTAAATATGTAAGCTGAAGGTGTGCCCATTCATCTTATTTCAAGATCTCAAGAGATTCTGCTATTGCTTCTGAAAGGAGAATTCTGCCCTTACATGGGGGTAAGTTTTTCAAAGGAATTTATGACTGGAGTTTGGAGAGAGAATGACTTAATTGTTTTTATATTTCTTCTACATTTTTCTCTAATCCTAAAAGGACAATTAAAGAGAAACAGGCACAGTAGTATTTCATTTCATGGTTCCTTTGCCACTCTTGTTGGTATTGCCTATCTCCCTCTGCTTTGCCTGCCTCTGCCATTATTCTGTCAATCCTCAGGAGCTCTTGGAAACACCCTGATTCTAGCCTTCATGCTGAACTAACTCGCCCCTCCAGTTCCTCTGCTGTCCATATACTTGTACAATGTTTTTTCAATTTAAACCCTTAAAACGTTTGTTTTTTTTTTTTTTTTTTTTTTAAATTGTAGTAGAAACAAACCTGGGCCCTTGAACACCATAACTTAAAATTTAGACTTAACTTTTGGTACTCCCCTCTCATACACGTTCTGCATTTTATTAGTCTATCATGAACACTCTTGTCCCCCAAATACCTTTGACTATCTTCATTGCCAAAGGCTAGATTCAAAATCACCTAGGAGACACACCTTTACGTTCCTTTGAGGGTTTCCAAAGATGGGTGGCTGAAGAGAGAGGATCCACATTTAAATATGCAGCATCATCCCATGACAGGCCCAAGAAAAGCAGAAATCCAGATGAACACCAAGATTTCCATCTGTTTCCTGGTCCACCCCAACGTGAGCATCCTTCTGCTCTACATTTAATTGCTGCTCCTGCTCCTCCAGGTCTGTATAATAACAGCCTGTATCTCCTAATCTACAGCACAAAACCTGTCCTCCTTCAGTTGTTTCTTGTCCCAGTGGGGAGAAAAATAATTATATACAAAATTGTTATTGCAAAGAGGAGATGCTGCAGTGATGAACATGGTTCATTGGTTTGTGGAATTAATGTTAAGGAGTTTGGAGCTGTGGTTTAGACAAGCCCTAGAATGTTAAGATAGGGAAGCAGAGCTTATGGGCCATCTGGTGGGAGTCCAGAAGACTGCAATGCCAATTGAAATGCAAGGAGTTACCGGGTGAGAGGGGCACAGATTCTGAAAGGGGCTCATCACGGTGTATCATTCAGGTTCTCTAGAGGAACAGGATCAATATATACACATATCTGAATCAAGATGAATATATATAGCAGATATTAATTAAGCTTTTAAATAGTAATGATAGCCAAGTGACGACATCTCAGATGCCGAGAACATAGCCGTCAGTCCTTGAGGCTGGGCAACTCAACAGTCGGAATAGTCCTAGAATAGCGCTCTCCACTAAGGGAGAGTGACCAGTAGTTACTCAAGTCTACCAAGCACAGTGTCTCAGTAGGCCCAGTCTGGTACTGGAAGCCTAGGAAGTTTCTGGAGAGCCACCGGTTGCTAGTCCAGGATGAAAGCTTGGAAATGCTGATTCTACTTTCAGCAAGGAACAAAGAGCAGGACCAACAAGAGAGCAATCAGGAAGGCCGAGTGAGCAAACAGCTGGCAAGACACACTTCCTTCTGCAATGCCCTTTCCTATCTGGTTGGCTAGCTGAAGGGGATCCGTCTTTACACACCAAGTGGCTTAGTCCTTCAGCTGGGGCTCTCTATGGAGGTGATTCTACGCTGTGACAAGTTGACATTAAAACCAACCATTACAAAGAAACGTTTACCTGTGCACTGTAACATTGGATGAGGGTAAATTCAAAAGCAAAGGGCTACAATGTTATGCAGAAGAGATTTCAAGACAACTTAACATGCAGGTTATTGCTTACTACACTATGGATTTACAGTAAGAGAGAATGGAAGCGGATTTAGTATGTGAGAGGGAAGCAGAGTTGAGTATGTGGGAAATGGGCCAAAGAAAGCAGCCTTAATCTGGACAAAATCATGGACAGAGAGATGCATATTGGCCAGGAAGGGAGCTGGGGCCTGATTAAAGCTGAAGATGAGTTCAGAAGCTACCTGTAGGTAACTTCTACAGGGGGCTGGCCATCCACCATCTTACAAAAATACACTTTCTCTTTTTGTAGATTAAAGGAGCCCCCAACATGCTGCATTTGGGGAGCTTTTTAATAGATGAATATGTTTTGGCTTCAACAAAACTACATCTACAGACTTAGGAATTATATGGCAGGTAAAGGTGATCAACGTATATTTAATTTCCCAATTTAATCGTGCAGCATATTGTATGTTAGTCAGTTCAAATGATAACACAAAAGTTAAAAAAAAAAAGACTTCCTTTAGTGAAGAAGAGAGATCTTAAGAACAGCAACTGAGAAGATGGATTCAGGGATTTGGGGAGCTATCAACCAGTGTTCCATGAAAGACGGAAAAGCAGGAGCTTACATGGGACACTGAAGGCTAAGGAAGGACAGAAAACATAGGACACAACAAAGACTCCATGAACAGAGTGGCAACGCCTCTAAGTGAATTCTGATGATGTCTCAAGTCTCTGAGCACAGGGCAATCAAAGGTTTCAGTGCTTGTAGTGAGAGTGGAGGTGACCATCTCTAGGGAGCAGCTGTGACTGCACATAAGTGCTGTTTAACGGCTTCCATTTTGAAAAGCATTGTTTTTTTTATTTCCCTGCCCCAAACCTCTGGTTTCTCAAGACAGATTCAAGGTTTCAGATAGCTGTCAATCAGTGTTCCAAGGACAACACAAAAAGTATAGTTCTGGCTATCCTGGACTCTGTAGTCAGGCTTGTCCTGAACTCAGAGATCCGCCTACCTCCAGAGTGCTCCCAAGTGCTGGGATTAATGGTGTGTGCCACCACCACCCATCAAAAAGCTTTGTTTTTTGAATTACATTTTTTCTTTTGAATCTCAGTCAATGTTTAGTAGCAGTTAAATCATTTTAAGTTAGGAATTAAAATTTATCAAAATTTTAATTATCTCCAGATAATCCTAGTTTGTTAAATTTCCATTTTTACTAACTTTTCTTATAATGCGATGGCTTCTCAGTATACATTTTCTGTATTTTGAGCATCCTTTACATGGGAAGCCACACTATCATTTCTAACTCCATGTTGTATCCGTATGTGACTGGATCCATTCTTGGCAGCAGTATAGAGAATATCACTAAAAATAAGCCAGTGGGTACTGTGCAAATGCAAAATCCATGGTGACCGTGATTTACTCAAGTGGGCACTTGACCCATTTAGGTTCACAATAAGTATTTGCTGTAATCTTTGTAACAAAAATTTATTGGATATGACAGTGATGGTGTTTAAAGACTTGTATTATTTGTCAGTGCACTATGGAAAAACTTTTCAAAATATATAGCCAACTGAGAGACGGAGCTCAGTGGTTGTAAGAGAAAACAGGACTTGATAATGTCATCTACCACCTGCCAGTGTTCAGCTCTGTTTTTGGACTTCTTGGTAATATGAATTACTATGCTTCTTTTTGCCCAAGTCAGTTTAGGCCAGTTTTTCTATGTTTTTAAAAGAGGCCTGACTTCACGTTGAATTGTGTGTGCGTGTGTCTGAGACTATACATGCCACACTTTGTTCTATTTCTGAGTTTATGAATAAGATTTTTTAACTCATTCCCAAATATACTTCTCAAAGATATATATTTAAGATATGTATATACATTATATATATAGTGAAAATGCACATTCTGTGACACCAAGAGGGATACAGAAAGTAAAGTTGGCAGAACCTTTTAATCTTGAAAGTGTTCACAATTTCCCTATAGCCAAACCATACATCTTTATTCTAAACAGGGAGGGATTGTTCTAAAATAATATTAGGCCATTAAATTGCTCATTGCAAAACTGCGTTCTGACAAAGAGCTGAATTACTTACTCAGTTTACAACACTGGGCACCAACAAACAGGGCTTTCAACTCTGTTGAAAGTATCCAGACAAGACACACACGAAACGCAGTGTAGAAGACAGGCAGAGTTTATTACAAGACAAAAAGGGCCGGTCTCGAGGGTAAGAAGAGCAAGGACCAAACCAGCTAGGAGGACAGGGGTGTTGAAGGTGAAAGGCATGCAATGGCCTCTCTAGACTATTGTACTGCCTTGAGTTTTTAGGCATATTTTATACTATTTCTTTGAGTCCCCAGAACAGAGGGCTTTCTGGACCCCTACTCCCCTACCAGGTGACTGAAAGGCTCACTTGGATTAACTCTGAAGGGATGAGGTTGAAGCTCCTTTGTTCTTTATTAGAAACCCTCACAAATGGTAGTCATCTTGGGATCTTTTAAGCTGGCCCACTGAGATCTCCAATCCCATTCTGACTTCTATTCAGAGTTGTAAGTTTGTGTATAGGCTGATTATAAAAGGAGGGACCATGCTCAGTGATCTATACTGGTAGATAACTGCTCTACCACTGACTTAATAGAATTTTAATGTAGATTTCCTCTTTTTCTTACTCTTTTGTCTCTCAAGACTGTTGGCCTTCCTTACCTCTTTCCTTCCTTTAAGTCTCACTCTCTGTGCTGGGGAATGAATTCAAGAAGTCATATCCACTAAAATTAAAATTCAGTCAAAATTAAATTGAAACTGGGTGCTGGGTACTCTGGTTCAGGAATTTTAGAATGCTAAGGTAAGAAAAATGTAAGAAGGAATTCTAGGCCAGACTGGGCTACATAGTGAGAACTTCCTCCAAACAGTGAACCTAGTCAAAATAGCACCAACAGAGTTAAACTAACGTCAATACGACCTAACTAAAAATAACCAGTTAAATACTGGCTAAATGTGTGTGTGTGTGTGTGTGTGTGTGTGTGTGTGTGTGAGATATTTATATCACACACATATATATTACATAAATATGTATCTATATATATATGTTTATGAGTCTACGCGCACATATGCATGTGTGATGGTTTGTATATGCTGGGCCCCGAGAGTGGCACTATTAGAAAGAGTGGCCTTGTTGGAGTAGGTGTGTCACTGTGGGTGTGGGCTTTAAGACCCTTCTCCTAGGTGCCTGGGAGCCAGTAACCTCATAGCAGCCTTCAGATGAAGTTGTAGAACCCACAGTTCCTTCTGCACCATGCCTACCTATATGTTCCATCTTCATGATAATGAACTGAACCTCTGAACTTGTAAGCCAGCCCAATTAAATTTTGTTCTTATAAGAGTTGCCTTGGTCATGTTATCTGTTCACAGCAGTAAAAACCCCACTAAAACAATATGAATGCATGTGAAGGTCAAATATTGACATCAAGTGCTTTGCTCATTCTACACTTTCTCTGATGAGATGGGGTCTCACAGAACCTGGAGCTCACTAATTTTGATAAACTGTGTGGCCAGCAATGATCTCTCTCTGTCTGTGCCTTAGTGCTGTGAAACATACAGCTATGCCTACTTGTTTTTCTTTCCTTTCCTTTTTTATGTACTCATATTTAATGTGGGTAACAGGGATCTAAACTTGGGTCCTATGTGTATTTGGCAAGCACTTTACTAATAAATAGAGCTATCTCCTCAGAACAAATACTTTTTAAATCTAATTTGGTCAAGTATTTGTTCCAGATAGCCAAATACACATTACTACAGATATTGTCCACAATATATATTGTCTGCCAATTTGAGTTCTTGAGTACATGTGAGGGTTCATGATCTCTAATGGTAATGTAAAAATAAAAACAGAACAATCCACAGGATTGGAGAAGTCTGAACCACAGATTTTATTTGTGGAGAAAAAATTGATGTGTAGATAGAATAAACTGTTGGAAACGTAAGGGGAACTTAGTGAGACAAATGCATTAATATCTATCCTATACGACTGTCCCAGCAAGGACTCTAATGTGCCACAGACCTGCTGTCTGTTTATAGAGTTGGCCCTGGGACTCATTTTGTCCATATTTATAGCAAAAATGAGAAACAAAGCTAGCAAACTCTTGCACCCTGGTTTGCTTTAGAGTATGTTTCAGTATCATGGTCGGAAGCAGAGTTTAGACTACTAGAGGACAAGAGACAACTCAGAGAACCATGAAATCCATAAGCCCTATGTTGTTTCTGTTTTGAGACAAGGTTTTGCTATGTGGCCCAGGATGGCCTTGATCTGGTAACTTTCCAGCTTTAGTTTCCCATATGCTGGAATAAACTCTTAGACACCTGAGTTTTGTGGAACTTTGTTATAAATAATGGAAAATGTATAACCTTTTCCAATGTGGTAGAGATAATACATAAATGTCTGCTTACTATGAAACAAGGTTTATAACCAAATTTTGTCAGAACTGCTATATTCTTACAACTCTATGCAGACGCAAAGCAATTCTGTATGTAGATTTCAGCCCATTAATATACTTTTAAAATACTCAGTATTTTAAAATACTACTACAGAAACAACTGTACCAATCTAAACAATGAGCTAAGTACATGATAAATATTTTTATTTTTAAACACTGAATTGTACATGTTTCATATAAAAGTTGAGATTCGATCCTCAGGTTTTAAAAAATAACTGTATTTGCCAAGATCACCATATTTTTACAGAAGCCAGTGTTCTCTAAACCTGTAGCTTCATCTATCCTACAGCTTTTATAGATTTATAATCTATTCAATACATCTCCAGGATCCTTTAAAAATAAAACTTCATAAAAGATATTCTTATTCAACATGCCAAAACTTATCAAATTACAGTACAACTGTTCCGCCCTCCAGGTACTACTGAATACCTTTTAGCCAAATGTTGGAAGATTAATTCTCCGTATTTACTTTTATTAAAAAGAGGTTTTTGGTAGTGAGAACAAATAACCTCTCATTTGTTGCCTGAAAGCCTAAAATGGGATCATTGGTTTCTAGGCTTGCGACTTGCTGCTTAGCAACCTGCCCCACATGCCTGCCCTCCTTTCTGTTGTACAGCACTGTGGACATGGGGGTGGGCTGCCGGTAGATGAACACTCGGCGAAGGCACTCACAGAGCGCTGCGTATGAGTAATTTGGAGCACACGCAAAAAACTTCTTGTCTCTCTTTGATGCTTGCACGTAACCTGCCAAAAATACAAGAAAAAAACCCATATTTGTCAGACTGAAGAGAGAAAAATCACAATTTAACACTTAATATTCCATCACAAATTTAAATATGGAAGTCACACAAATACCATTAACGATTAACAGTCAACAATGGATGAATTCAGCATCATTAACAGCGATCCACAGTTTCTTCTAAGACATGCAAAAATATAACTTTAATTCCTAAGGCACAAACAAGGCTTCTGCTCGTCAACAAAAGCACATTAGACTTCTGTTTAACTCTGTACAATGAAATAATAAAAATCTAAAGTCTTAAATACCAAATACATAAAAACTTTAATCCCTAGTTTTAAAAAATAAAAAAGTAACCCTAGGAATACAATGACAAATTAAAAAACAAAAACAAAGCAAAACAGCTCCACATTATACAAAAGCCTCCCTCCCGTGCCGATGGATCTGCATGAAGATAGCTATGTTAGTGAAAGTAGTTTACAGTTTAAAAAAATCTCATATAAATTTTAATGACATTCTTTAGAGAAATGGGCAATACAATTCTAAAACTCATGGAAACACAAAAGACCCAAGATAGCCAAGGGACTCCTAAGCAGAAGGTAATGGCTAGGGTTACTATGGCAGTTATTGATCTCAAGCCATACTACTGAGCCACAGAACAAAGGCAGCATAGTACAGACACAAAAACGGACATACAGACAAACGGAATGGTGTGAAGTGGAGTTTCTCAACCCATGGTGTGGGTCAGACACCTTTGGGAGTGGAATGACCCTTTCACAGGGGTCACCTCAGAGCATGAGCAAACAGAGACACTGTCACTAACAAACACTAGACATTCTACAGCCTTTGTAACAAGTCCTACTGGGAAACAGGATATCCACATGGAGAGGAATCAATTCAAAGTCGATCAAAAACTTTTAAGACCCGAGATTCTGAAACTAGTAGAGAAAAACAAGTGGTAACAATTGACAAGCAAAAGAAGGGCCTTTTTGGGAAAGACTACCCCAAAACTCACATACTGTACTGTGCAGAAGTAAAAAGGTAATGCAGTCAGGAAACAAGGGAAGCTGAGAAGGCAGCCTACGGAATGCAAGACTCTCTTTGCTTTCTGTATTTCTGAGAGATTTTATATCAAGAATATATAAAGAACTCACTGAATTATGCCAAAGCAAACAGTCCAGTGGATAAACGGGTGATGGAATGAACAGGTAACTTTCTCAAGATGAAGTACAAAGGTCTTGTACATTTAGAAAAATGTTCAGCATGTTAATGTGAAAATTCAAATTAGATCTACATTGACATTCTACCTGAGTTACTCAGGATGGCTGTTCCTGAGGAAAGGAAGGACAATAAATGTTGAGAAGAATGGTGCTGATGGGAGTGTGCACTGGTACAGACAAGACAGAAACCAGTGCGACTGTAAGGACACCACTACCATACGATCCAGTCTAGCTTGGTCATAGAATGGAAGAAACCAGAGATGCTTGCACCCAGGACAGCACTATTTACAGAAGTAAAGACGTAGAATTAGCTTAGATACCCATCAGCAGATGAATACATAAAGGAAGTGTGATACACACTTGCATATTCACCTATAAAGAACAAAATTATAAACCACAAGGGAATGGATATGAATGGACATTACCATGTTAAATGAAATCAGTCAGACTCAGACAAATACATCATGCATTCTTTCACATATAGACTCTACATAAACATACACACACACACACACACACACATACACGCATGCACGCACATGCAGACACTCTCACACACTCACTCACATGCACTATCACACAAATGTATGTAAGTACAGAGATATGAAAAGGTAATTAAAAGATAGATGACAATGTAGGAAGAGGAAATATAAGGAAGGAGACAAAAAAAATCAATTTTCTCATGCAAACTAGATTTAAATATGTACATGAATATTTATATATTTGCATATATGTCTCTATATATTCTACAAAGTGACAAAAGTCATGAGGAACAAGCGGATCAACACTGCTTTTAAAATATTAGGTAGGATGTGAAGATAGAGGGCTCTATTTGAGTAGATGAACATTAACTGTACAGGAAACTCCAACAGTAATATACATAATAACTCGAGTACTAACTAATATAAAATCGATTTAACAGTTCATTTGCCAGAGCGTTTTGAGATTTCCATCTCAAAAGATACGCAAGACTCTGCATCTAAAAGCAACCTGGAAGAACTTAGCTCTTCCTTAAGGAAAGGAGATAATTACAAAATAGGAATTACAGTAAAGGTCAGAAATAATGTGGTTAATTAATCCATCAACCCTCTTAGTATTTCATGTTATACTTAAGAGTCTCTATGAGGCAGTTTAGCTATAAGCGCTAAGTGACACATTTCATCATCAATTAGAGTTTTATATAAACAGCCTTTAAAACCTACAATTTTACATTTTTTGCTATAGCAACTTGGGTTCTTATGCTAATTATGTTACCCAAAAACTTGTTTGCAGTGTCCTGCATTTAGGACTAAAGGAAGTCTATCCCCAGTTGGTTTTGATTGGTTAATAAAGTTACCAGTAGATTGGGATTCCTAGGCAGTGACCAAGGAGGGAGGAAGAGGGGATTCCCCGCTATGAGGAGAACATAGGAGACAGTCCACACCGGAAAGGTGCAGAAGAGTCAGACAGCTGACATGTAGGTGCAGGGGAAAGTGGCTCTAGGAGGACTGCCCAGCAGGGTCCAGGGCAGCAAAGATAAAATATAGGTTTAGTAAGTATTAACTCAGGAGTATCAGAGGGAGTGTGTGTTAGCCACATGGAGTTAGGGAGTGGCCCAACCATTGAGCTGTTTAAGGTATGTAAAATACAAGGCTATGTATGTGTGTCTTTCAGGAATCCACAACATTGGGGCAATAGCTAGAAGTGTGTGTGCACTCCCCAGGAAGTATAGAGTGGATTAATAAAATACCGCAACACATTTTTGCTGCCAGTTTAAAATAAGCTTTAAATAAAGCAATAACTATTGCTAATTCACATAACACAACTCCCACAAAATATTACATAAAATCCATAACAGCACAGTCTATAGTTATACTTTAAAATTTTTTCAAGGTGTAGTTTTAAAACAAGCATTTTGTTCTTTAGCAAATACATTCCATTTGTGCATGTCCTTTTCATGACTGTTTCACTACCATGGCCTCTTGCTTTCACTGTGGCTTGGACTTTGAGTCAGACTTTTGCTACGTTAACTGTGGCTGGCCTCAGACTTGTGCCTCCTGCTTCCTCCTCAGGCAGTGGGAATGCAGGTGTGCACCGCCAGGCGTGGATTCTTTTGCACTTAAGTTCAATGAAGTATGTCTTCCCTAAACAGTGTGCATGGCTGTACATCAACTGCATGATGGTTTTGAAGAGTACTTTGAAGAGATTTAAATACAAGTTGCTGTATGGCAACACCAAAGCTCCTGCTAATACTGACGTATAGAAACAGCTGATGAGACATAGTCAGATGGTTACACTGCCACTTCCATGTGCATTCTGTAGTATCTTCTGTGCAACTGTCAGAACAGGTTCTTCTTTCTAGTCTAACAGTTTAAGGGAGCACAGAAGACCAAACCATAGCACGAACCAATCAAGGTAATGTAATCAATGAAGGGCTCGAATTAAAAAGCACAGTTTTAAGATGATGACTACTTGGGCAGACAGGAAATGCTACTACGGAGAATGCTGCCTACCTAGAGCATTGAAGGTTGCAATGTGCTCCCACATGTCATCCTGCTTGCTGCAGTGTGGCTGCCAGAGGAGAGCATCGACATCATGGCGTAGACAGAAGCATGGCATTTCTTTAGGATCCACAATGACTGAGAACAGGTACTGGTTGCTGCCAAGATTCACCTAAAGTGACAAAGATAAATTTAGCCAAAAGCTAGTAATAAATGAAAATAACTGACATATACCATCATCTCCAATTATCTTAAACTAACTTTTCTTCCCTTCATTCTTCCAAGTATACAGTTCAAGCCAACCTTGTACTTGGCAATTCTCTTGTCTCAGCCTAGAATTTTACACCTGTACCAGTCACCGCCATGTCTTGCTTGTTCTACACTTTGAGGACTTAACTGGGTTGATTCTTCAGAGAACTCCTGAAACGGATGTTTCTGTTTACATTCATTTAAAGCTCAAGTAAGCAGTGGTGCACTGTGACTTAGCTTGTCCAAAGTGAGGGTGGTTTTAAGCTGCAGATATGAAATCTCTGTTCTCAACCAATATGCCAGCTATCCCTCAAGGTTAGTAGTTAGTTTAACATATGACATGAAAGTACCAAAAGGACAAAAAGAACAGTTTTAAATCACAGAATATAAATATTAAACTTACAAATGTTAACTTGTGAATATTACCAAGAATAAGTAACAGTACAACAACTTGTGGGTGTACTCTTTTAACAGGCATGGGTTAAGTACTAATCTCCCCAGCTCGTGACGAGCTGTTGTCTTCACGTAATAACTGAAAGTACAGCTTTGAGAGTTTGAGTAATTGGTTCTAGCCTGTAAGGGAAAGACACAATATTGGATAGAATCTCAGATCTACCTACCAATTACTCCACTGTGCTCCTGAATTACAGTATTAATAACAACAATATTGTTAGTAGCTGTTATGGCAATACTGATGCTTGAGGAACACATTCCACTACAGAAATCATCATTTGAGACTCACAGTTGGATCCCACTTACAGGAAGCTGCATTAGTAGAGCTAGGTTGCAGCCATAGTCTTCATCAGCCATCTCATTATTAAGAGCTTTCAATATCAACAGAAACAACATCAAATGTAGGTGCTAGGTTTAAGGTTAAACTTAGGGTGTCTAGTATGATAAATGATAACTTGATTCTAAACATTTCACAGTACAACAGAACAAAATGTTGGCTGAGAAGCTGAGACCTGACTTGTACTCTGTCAGTAAAGTCCAGAAAGGCTGTACTGGGAGGATCATTGGTTCCCTAAGGCAACCTGGGCAAAGCTTCCCACCTCATGAGAAAAACACAGGAAAGCAGGACTTTTAGGTAGGCCGGGAGCAAACTCCACACAGCAAGGATGGGCTGGCATGTTCTCACCACTGCTCATTTTTTCTTTCCCTTGCTCTGGCCTGTCAGTGGCCACGTAAGACTTGTTTTCCAAGTCGTTCTAAAGAGTAGGTCTGTTATGAAAGCCTCAATGGATCCAGCCCTGCTTCAGTTCTTGCTCATCTCGGCTGTTCCTCTGGATTCCCGAGGGCTTTCCCAGAAGGACAAACCGGACAGAGGTAATGCATGGGTGAACTGCAACAGGATTTTCATAAAATATGCCTACTTTCATGAGCAAAGTGAGAATTAACATCACTAATTCTATAGCTAACTCATCCACCAGCCTCCTGTGCATGACTAGACCACAGTGAGAAAGGAAGAAATAAGCATAAACCATCACCTAAAGGGATACACATGAGAGAGCTCAGCTATGCAAATTAGAGCATGCAGGTGGCAGTCTCTTGGCACAAGCTCCTGCTCTGACTGGACACTTTCTCTTCTGCCACTTACTGATCTATACATGTGCTACACAGTATGTCAACGTGCTACTGATTACAAGCCCAGAAACTCCACACTCTACCTGTTCTGACTCCTCCTGCCCTCTTCCACACTCTGCTTATTCCCCTAGACAGACCAATCATCACCTGTTCCTGGAATACTTATTCTCACAGTCCTAGGAGATCCAGAACTCTAAACATTCTTTCTTTCAGTAGTATATTTCAGTAAAATATACTGCTACATTACTGTTGTTGGGTGTGTAGGCTAAACACTGTCATCCAGACCACCCACACTATAGGTCTCTGGAACTTCTGAACATTTCTTTAGATAATAAAAAGATATATTTAGGATTTTCAGATGGTGTGATTACCCTGGATTATCTGAGCGAACCTAATGTATTCTTAAGTTTCCTTGTAAGAGGGAGGAGAGAATGTCACGAACATAAAGAACAGAAGTGCAGAAAAGGAGGGTGACTACAGGATACTACACTGCTGGTCATGTGGCTAAAGGGATGGGACTAAGAGCCAAGTAATGTAAGCATCCTTTAGAAAGGAGAGAGGCATGGAAGGAATCCTCCCCCAGAACGTCAGAAAGCAATACAGACAGACAGACAGACCTGACAAGCCATTTTAGGACTTCTAACACTCAATGACACCAGATTTTTTTTTTTTTTTTTTTTTTTTTTTTTGCTTAATTCAGGCCACATTTTAACAGTAACAGTAACCCAAGATAGTCACCATGTTACTAAGTATCTTGAGAATCTTGAGAAGTAAAAGTCTGTCTTGTCTCTAAAGTCTGACTGTTTCCTTTAAAAGTATTTACCAAGACTCTATACTTAAGTAAGAGAATACTATAGTCCACTTTACAGTTAGAAAGACCACAAGACTACATGGAATATCTAACAACCAACTTCTTAAAGAACGTTGCTGGAGGGTTCCAGGGTCACTGGTGCACACATGTTTCTGGACTGTCTGTTCTGTTCTCCACACGCGGCTACCCACCCTTTCCTACATCATCCATCTCATCCATCCTCTGTACTCTCAGCAACACAGCAAACATGCTATGGGTTATCTTAACTGACAAAGAAAATCAACTCTACAACTCCTTTCTGTTTTGACTAGAGTTTGTTCTTTTCTTCATATGGAAGCTTAAGTGATGTGACATGTGATGATATAAATTTTCCTTTCTGAAGGGGTGTCTCTACCTGTGCTGGATGTCATCTATACTCAATACGAAATTCCTCTAGGATTCATGAGCTGCTGAGAAAGCGATTCCTTAGTTTAAATGTTTAAAGGGCTCCAGAGTCCAAAACATAATTACAAGGGCTATTGAGTGTAGTTTACTGGTACAGCATTTGCATATACAGCTCTGGTTTCAGGGCCCAGATATTTCTTTATCCTTAGTCAGGTATAGGAAGGTACCAATCAATAGTTTATTAGTAGTACAAAGAATACAGGGGTTGGGGATTTGGCTCAGCGGTAGAACGCTTGCCTAGCAACCGCAAGGCCCTGGGTTCGGTCCCCAGCTCCGAAAAAAAAAAAAAAAAAAAAAAGAATACAGCGAGCCAGCTGCAATGGGAAGAAAGCATCTGAAGAGAAGGCTGAGGCAACCTATTGTAGAGGCAATAAATGCCAATTGCCTCAAATGTCTCTATGGGCATCTATAGAAATAGATGTTATGGTAACTGATGATCACATTGTCGCTATGCAGGGATCAATAGAAGGTTACGTTCTTCAGGATGCTCTATATACAACATTGAGCAAATAAAAGATTTGAGTAAGATTACTGACAGGGCTTTAAATATAGGTTTTGTATTAAATGTGAAAGATTAATCTAGACAACTTATTTCATAGAAACTCATTCCTTGTTAGTACCAAAGATGTATCTTACTACCTAAATTCAATAAATCTTTTGTCCAATAAGAAAAAATTCATATTATCTGCATTTTCACATTCACTGTAGATAAGGTCGATTTAATGCTGAAGACTATAATTAGAGTAAAATATTATCAAGAAAATGTGAAGTAGTCAGCTGATAGTCTTCTTAGGAACACCAAGCAATTAGACTTCTGAAGATTTTAAGTCAGAATGAAGAAATTCAAAGAATCCTCACTGTTACTAACCAATTAAACTGAAAACTACTACCAAGAAAAGAATTTTATTTATCTATTCAAGAATAAAATTTCTTCATTGGGAAACCTGATCAAAAGTTGAATTTTCAATTCATATTCAGTACACCAATGAAATCTATAAAATACTCAGAAGATCTCTATTCCCCACTTTCTTGATCTTCATTATCTAAGAAGTAAAACTACTATCGACTTCATAAATGAAAAAATTCAAATTTAAGGAACAGAGCTATATAAGTTAAGGAGGTAATGAATATAGTGGCTACAATTTAAATACGTATGTGTTTCCAAACTTGTATTCTTCATTACCAAACTGTATTCTCTTCAACAACCCACTTTATAGTAGCTATGAGGCAAGTACCCTAGTTTCCCTATGTGGTGCTATTTCAAATATGGTAATCCATATCCTACAACTTCTGTGAGTTAGGTTATACAGTAAGTTCACGGTTTTACATTTTAAACTGAAAATGGAAGTTTTATAAAATCTTCTTCCATTTTCTTTGAGCACTCATTTAGTAAATTACCTATATCATTGACTTTTTTCCATGACCGTAAGCTAGGATGGCATAATTACCTAAGTGATATAAAATGAAATGACAGAAATAGACTTGTAAAATGTTATACAAATCCCTAAGATAATAATTTCTACTTAGAAATATAAAGGAAAAGGCCATAATTTTTCCAGTCTCAAAACTGAACACATTTGATGTTTAGTGATATAAATCATAACTGACATCGAATTTCATCAAATTGTTCTAATAGAAACATAAGAATGTACTAAATGAATGGCACGAAATGAATTCAGTGTCAAAAATGTTTTATACTTGGCTGTCCTAAAGGAAAGGGAATAAAAAAACTACCAGCTACTCTTTGGCCTTGAAAACACTGCTCTCATCTGCAGTGCGTCCTACCATCCACACTATATTCTGGGTCATGTTTGAATTCTCTCAATGGAAAGAAGGACCGAGGAGTCAGGAGAATCTAGAGTGAGCACTTAATGATGACAAGAATAAATCAATTTTCTAATCTTCTCCTAAGATTAAAAATATAAACAAAACACAGAAAATATTCACAAAACTTTCCCTGACATATTAAAAATAATAAAGTCTGAATGGGATGAATAAACGACAACCATGGTTTTTCTCATTTGAGTCACAATCACTGAAATCCTATTTTTTCATGGAGTTTCATTTTATTTGAAGTAATTGACAAATTGCAGGTTTTAAGAACTGGATGTCTGACACCAGCACAGAAGGTGCGGGTAAAGCACAACGAGGCAGGCAAGGATGGACAACATTGCTATGAGACTGCATGGTAGAAGCCAGTTTCAGTTTCAAGAGCCTTAGTCTATGACTAATTTGCATTCTTCATTAAAGATTTCTGAATATAAAAAGGCTTCAATGGTAGCAAAATGAATAGTAGTTTAGCTAAGGGTACTAGAAGAATGGTTCAGCACTTCAAAGCACTTGCTGCATAAGGACCAAAGTTTGGATTTCAGTACCACATAACCAACTAGGCATCCTGTAAATGCTGTAATTTCAACTTTCAGGGATCTGATCCTCTCTATTGCCCTTGTCTGGACATTCATGCACCCATGCGGGGACTCGTGCACACATACACACACACGTACAGGGACGTAAGTGCACATACACACACACACACACACATTCATTCACACACACATACACAAATATCATTTTTAAAGGTATTAATAACAAGAGAAGATGCTTACTTCTCAATGCAGTGTCAGAAACAGGTTTGGAGAAAGTTACTATATGTAATATGTTTATAACTATATATATAAAGTAGGCAGAGGAAAAGCCTGAAATATGTCAATATAAAACAGAATTCAAACAATATGCCTTTATTTTCCTGAATATGTTAATATGGAAATGGGGCTACTTCATGGAGTGATAAGATTTGTCACACCCACTAACTTTTAATCAAACTATTTTTGCAAAACATATATTTCATTAAATTTTCATCTGCCAAATTTCTTATTATCCACAATAGTTCAGAATTCCTATTATCAAGAACTTACCACATGAGTTGTTTTTAATGTATTGCCATCAAATCTGCATAAACTGGAGCTCTCTTCAAAGAAAATATCACATTCTTCTAATTCTTGAGCATTACAAGGAGGTTTTTCTTTATCTGGATTTGGATTCTTTGGCCAAAACAAAAAGTATATAACATATCAAATAATTCGAAATATTTATTCATCCTTAAAAATATTGTTAAGATGACAGATTTAGTTGGAAAGGACATTATAACAGTTGGACAGACTGTTTCAAGCCTGCGATCCCTGAACTCAAAATGTTTGAGGCAGAAGGACCACCATGACTTCAAAGCCAGCCTAGGGTACATAGATTGTGTCCAGTCTAGACTAGAGTCCTATTCCAAAGACACTAAAACCAACCAAATGGTCAACCAGCCAGCAACAACAAGCTCTTAGCTATTATATTATATAAACTCAAGATAAAACAAAATTGAAGATGTTGTGATATGAAGACAGAAAAAAAAAAGAACCTAAATGAACGTCTCGATATGAATATGCGAAGCATGAATAGAAAAAGCCATGAGACAGCTAGGTAATTAGCCCATGCAGGTACAGGGCTAGAACAAACTGAACACTGCAGAGCATCAGAAATTGGTGTATGTTTAAAAAGTCAGAGTATAGCAAGTCAGAGTAATGAGATTGCTAAAAAGTAGTAATAAAGAGAAGATAGTAAAAGCACTCAGGAGAAAATACTTTGCATGCCAGAGAAAGGATACAAATAACCAACTTCTCTTACAAGCTATGCAAGCCAAGTAAAATACAGTGTTTTATGAAACAAAGACTGCTTCCACAGACTTATACTTCTGACCAAAGTAACTGCGAAAAGGAAAACAACAAAACACTTACTAACCAAAGCTGGGAGAATTAATCGCCAGCATACTTACACTGCAGTATGAGGCACTCATTCTTCAAGGAGGGAAAAGAAGAAATGGACTGCTGATTCAATACAAGTGCAAACCAGAGAAATGGGGAATATGTGCATGTGTTAAAGGACCTATTTTCTCACTTTGTTCTTCCTCAAAAAACTGATTAAAGCAAAAAAAATAATGAGGTACAGCAGACAGGAATAAAATGCTAATAATACAAAGAGAAAGGAATGGATATATTATATAGTTCTTAAGTTGTAATTAAAATACTTTTGAAGAGAGAAATGATATTAAAGACAGCCACCTAATACATACATATGTGCGTGCACGCACGTACACATACACACATATTCACCAAAACAAAAGTATGCACATTAAATAAGTTATTTTAAAAATTGATTGTCTAAGCTACCTCAAAAAGCAGAGAAAGAAACAGTTCAAAGTAAACAAAAGAGAGAGATAAATGCAGTAATTAAGAAGGTAAAAGCTGAAAGTCAATAGAAACCGATAGTTAATACAACACTCCATGTATTAAGGTGAACAGTTAAAAACTTTCAAAAATGAGAACTGAAAGTTCAGATGCTAAAACATAACAGTAATAGTATATTTACATATTCTCTCCCATGATGGAGGAAGATTTCCCTAGTCGTTTTAGGATCTAAGTATTATCTAGATATCAAAAGTTGAGAAATGGAGCAATTTACTATTTCCCATTCTCCAAGTTCACTGCTATCAGGTGTTGAAAACAAGGTCATATTTCTGTATTTTTTAAAACAAAAAACATTAACTTTCCCATGAATATCATTGTTCTTTTGAAACAATCAAGCTTAAAAGGAGTTCAGCTTAATTATCTACAATCTCTTTCAGTGTCACAATTATATATTCTCATCAAAGCTAGTCAAAATAAAATCTGCCCAATGATGAGCCTATGGAATAAGGCTTTTGTAAAAGGGGTTATGAAATCACTCTCAAGCCTGATATATTAATTCCCATAATTCCCGACATTGTTAACGACTCTTAGCAAGATGAAACTTGTGTTCTCTATTTGGGCCATACTTCTCTTTGCAAAAACATTCATTTTCAATATTTTATGTAGGATGATGTCACACAGGAGAAGTCAGGTATAAGATAGAATGAGGTCTGTCATTGGACAAGAAGGAAGGATGGACGGGAGAAAGGTTTTTAGAGAGGAGCGAAAGAGGAAGCAGTCGAGAGAGCATGGAGGCAGATGTTAAGAGTCCTCTCTGCACATTTACAGGTTGTTATGAATATTCTTAAGGGATGGATGTGTACAGGGCTTTGTATGTCTAGGTGGGCAATTATATCTTATAAATTGGATCAGAGGTTATTGTGTTCTGTGTTCTTTCATGTGGTGATTTAAGTTCAAGCGAGTATGTGGTGGCTGGAGACATTAGGCTGCCACGGAATTGGGATGTATATTTCTGGCATGGTGACAGCCTACCTTGGGAACCAGATGGGTAGAGAGATTGTTGCCAGACTCAGAGAGAAGCCATCGGCAGTGTGATATGGGTAGAGCAAAGCAGGTGAGAGGCTTTGCTGACTGAGATGAAGATATCCATCCGATGTCAAGAAAACATATCTACATATACACACAATGAAAAATATGCCTTCACATTTTTGTATAGCTTCAGAATAAACTATCCATATTAAAACATTAATTAGGTAGATAATTATTGATCTGTATCACTTATATTAAGAAAGGCAAACTAATGTTTGAGTTGCATAATCTTCTTATAAGATATTCTAGATTCTTGGGAAGCACCTTACCATGTAATGGCTTACCAGTTCGTCAGAGGTCAGGTGCATCAAGCGCTCTGCTATTGCAGCACATTGGGCAGGGTCTCTTATAAGTTCCCCTTGTTTATCACCAACCACCAGCTCAGGCCACATCAGTCCTTCATTCTTCTTAATCAAAGAAATCTCCAAGCTAAAACATTAAATGAGAAACATGCTACATTAAACACTGAACATTTAAATTAGATGTGGTATTGCATTCCAGTACCCCAGCAGTCAATATGCTCAGACAAGAAGAAATCAAGTGTTCGAGGACACTACAGGCTATACAGTGAGAAGAACATATTAAAAGGAGAGATAGGAAGGGGAGAGGAAGACTAGAAAGGAAGAAGAGAGAAGAAGTAGATATTTAGCTATCTGGTATCTAGAGAATGTTTGGTTCAACAACCATAAACTACCATAAACTAATTGGCTTAGTATATAATTTTAATCAAAGACGGGGCAAGTTAAGTTAATGTCAATGTTAATTTTTAAAATGTGGATTTTTAAAGAACTGAAAACAAATGTAGGAATTTCAAAAAAATTACTTTATGTAGTCTGTATAACTTGTGCTAAATCTAATTCTATGCATTCAAGCTGTTAAACAGAAACTTCAAATGTACTCAGTAGACCCAGCCAGAGACCTGAAGGTCAGGGAAAGGAAGAGTCAGAGCAGGCCATGGCCAGAAGAGGAAGCACTGGCCCATGTTCTTTGGATGGGAGAAGAAACTCAGGTGGTAGGCCTTCTGTGTCATTTGTGTCACTGTGTCATTGTGGAGAGAATCTTTTCCACAAGCCATTTCTGATAAATGTCCACCATACTAACTCACACCCTGCAATGCAACCCCAAGTAAACAATTCCTCAAGCAACAATTATTGCGATTATCAACTAGAACATGCAAAATTATCAACTATTCTTTTAAAAGGCAGTTATTATCACAAATTCATAACATAATTATAGCATTTAGAAATTTCTGCAACTATTTAAGAGCCTATGTAAAATACTATCAGTTATATAATAAAAGTCCTTATTATTAACAATGAAAATCATCACTACAATGAAAGATGCTCCAACTTAGTTATATACTCTAAGGAATTCACTAATGTGATGAAGATGATAATAAAAATAATATTAGCTCACATTTGCCTAATGCTTTACCACGTGGTAGGGGTTAGCTCAGACACTTCATGTTTTACCTCATTGATTGCTTAACAAAATGAAATAAAGTTCTATCTTTATGTCCATGCTCCAAGTATGTGTAACAAAATCAGAAGCTAGAAAAGCATTTCATTCAACAGCATGTTCTAGCTATCACTTTTATTTACTACTTTTTAACAGCCAATTTTAAATGCTATCCTCAAGACTTTTACATACCCATAAACATGATTAACAGGAGAGGAAATATAAAGTACTTTTAAAAGAACTTCGAAGATAATTGTTTTCCATATATTATAACAACCATAAAAAAAATCAGTACATTAGTATATGCTAAGCAAGTCTCATACTAACTGAATACATCCTAAGGCCCTAGGTTATCTTAGGAATTTATAGTGCTTTCAAGCACTGAAAGTGTAAGTCTTTTATGTAAATATTTTCTTAACTGTTCATGTCTTACTTTTATTATCTGTCTGTCTGTCTGTCTGTCTGTCTGTCTATAGTTCTGTAGAAGACCTTAAAATCATGGATGATGATGCCTCCTGAAGTTCTTTAATTATACAGGATTGTTTTAGATGTCCTGGGCTGTTTGTTTTTCTATATGAAGTTAGGTGTTGTTTTTTCACGGTCTGTAAAGAATTGTGTTAGAGTTTTAATGAAGATTGTGCTGAATCAATAGACTGCTTTTGGTAAGATGGCCATTCATATTATGGTAATTCTCCTGACCCGTGAGCACCTTTTCATCTTCTAGTGTCTTCTCTTACTATTTTTTTAAAGTATGCTTTTAGATGAGCATAAAATTTCAATTTTTCAAGATTGATCTTGGCTTTTGGAGATAGTCTCATGTAATCCAGATTCACCTCAAACTCACAAAAGCTCAGACTGACCAAACGCTCAGATTCACCAAGGCATGCACCACCACATTTGACCTCACTTGTCAATTCTGAAGGGCAGAAACATTTTAGATAAAGTTCAATTATCATGTACTTCTTTTATGATTTAATTTTTTTTGTGTGTTGCAAATGCAGACAACAAAAAGAGCCATAAATAATCAATTTAAGTAAAGTTTGTCTCAAAATTCTGAAAGAGATATTAATTAAATAGAAAGATTTATCTTTCTATACATACAAAATAACATAGATAATTAGTCATTGTAGCAAAATATTGGAAATATACTAACTGTTCAATAACAGAAGCCTAACTGTTTTAAATGACTTTACCAAGTCAGAATAAAGTGTTGAAAATAATCAGGTATGGAAAAATATCTAAAATTCACTGTTACAAATGCAAAAAACAAGATTTATAGTCATGTATAGTATATAGCAGAAAGTTTTTCCTTGAAAACAAAACAGAGTATTTAGCAGAATAAACATGAGATGTCTCTGGAAGGAAGCTAGTAACAGCAGCTAGAGGGGAGGCACACCTGAGACTGCTGTGACTGCTGGAGGGCATTTTCTTATGCCACAACCTTTATAAACCTTAAATACATTTAGACAATGGGATTGTATTATATTGTAAGCAAATTAAACTTAAAATTTATTTCTACTACAATCGTTTAAGAATACAAGTTAAAATAAGCAAATAGTTTCACCTTTTATTACCTCATATCTACAGCTGATAATGAAAAACAGGCAAGCATAGCAACATCTTTAATCTTAACTACAATTGTATTTTAATATAGTTCAGCCTCTTTATCTGAGAAATCATCAATATAGATGGAACTACTATATTCATCTTCAGGGTACCTACTTGGAGAGAGGTAAAAAGGAAAACATGAAGTCGTAAGAAATAAAATTTCAAAAGTAAACTATAAAAATACCCATCATTCTCTTTAATCGTCCATGTGCTGCCTTCGTGATCAATAGATGAATAGAGTTTTCCTTCCACAACCTGGATATCCTTCAGCTTAATGTTGATGTTATCAGGCAAAAACTGTATTTGAATATCGTCCTTAGTACTGCCTTCTGGAAGCCTTACTGTTACTGTCAAATCATCCTCAGTTTGCTGCCAGTAATACAGAGGTTCTACTGGGAAGAGGAAAAGGCATTATGTAATAATAAAACTTAGACATGACAGAATATTATATCCTAGACCTCTAAGAGAACACCTATCTAAATCAATATTGTCTAGAGATAATCTCTCTCACACAATATGCAAATTATAAGACACTGACTTCAAAGAATTTGACACAAAGAATTGTAACAAATACACATATTTTCCTCTTTCATGTTCACACAATGCATTGAGAGACTGGCACTCATGAATACTGACAGCCATCTCTTCCTTTGCTACTTCACTTTCTGCCTCTCTGCCCCTCCACTTCATCTTCCTTATTTAACATACACACACACACACACACACACACACACCACTGTCTCTCTGAAATGTTTATTCAATGTAACCACATAAAGGTTAACTTCTGATAGACAATGAGGATGAGAGAAACCTATAAAATTAATGTGTTTTAATGAAAACAAATTAAGGAAAATCCAGAATTTCTTAATCCCCTCATCATAGGAAGTACATTAACATTTATATTTTTCCTTGTTTTATTATGGTGAAGGTTAAACTTGGGGTTTTGCATATGCTAGGCAAGCCCCCCTCCCCACCATGAGCCTGTCTCAGACCATTTTGACTATGGGTATCTAAGGTATGACATTTTCTTATTCACTCAACATCCAGAAATGCAGTAATTCAAGGAACTGTCAGTTTAGTATGAAGGTAAGAATACGCATATTAGATCTTATTTTATAAGAATATCATTACAATGACTTGCTCAGGGCTAATATAACCATTATTTAATACGTATTAAACAGGGAATCATGTTTAAGCCAACTGCAATTTCTAAAACACCAGACAATTACAAAATTAGGAAGGTAAACCAGGCCACATGATTCAGACAGTATCCTCCAGAGAACATGTGCAGGTCGGGGTATGAAAGGAAACTAAGAGAAAGCAGCTATTTTTCCCTTCTGGAACCCATAACGTATCTTGGAGGGAGGACAAAGCAGACAGACGTATATATGTACATATGCACACATGAGCTCCCCCAACAGTTAAATTACCTTTGATTTTCTCTGGCCTGTCTTCATCCATACTTTCTTCAAGATCCTGATCTACTGAAACAACCTTGAAGGACTTGTAAGATGCAATCATTAGACCATTTCCATTAGGTTCAATCGCAGCATAATGTGGCACTGACTTTCCACGGAGAACATGATGCTTTGTAATTTCATACTTTTTACTATCTGTAGGGAAATAAATGTGAAAAGCAACATTTAAAGTATCTTTTGCTAAGAATAAGAAATTGACAACTTAGGCACCCAGGCAGCTCAGTGCTCTTGCCACCAAGCCTGATGACAAGTTCCAAACTGAAGACCAACACAGTAGAAAACCAACACCCATAGTTGTCCTCTGGTGTGCATACACGCACGCACGCGCGCACACACACACACACACACACACACACACCCGTGAGAACTTCATTGTCTTCAAACAAACCCCTACTTTAAAATACTGGTTTTAATGAAATTTGCTCTAATATGTACTGTCCAGTGCAGTAGTCACTAGCTTTAACTCAGCTACTTCGACACATTTCAGATGCTCAACAACCACATGTACCTAGTGGCTAATCCCAGTGGATGACACACACATACAACATGTCCAACCGGCATAAGTTTCCACTGGAGAATTAGGTCTAGACCTTCCTTCCAAGTGACTACTTTGTCAGCAGGTTGGTGACACTATTTGAGAATGATGAGAAGTACAGAATGAATTAGCTTTCTCTTGCTGGAGCAACTGGTAAATAGGGTTTCTTAAAATGAAATATTTTTATAGTAGTTGGTTTTATATACCAAATTAGAACTACATGAATATTACAATCAGTAATAAAATAATAAACACATACAACCTTTACTATAAATATCAATTTAACTCTATTTTAAGGTTTTAGTAAATTTATTTTCTTATGAAGATAGATTGTTTTCCACATACTTGCAACACTTCTGATAAAAGAACCCCACAGCAGTTGGCTGGGATCCTGATCACTGCACCCCTCAACCCTCATCAGAGAAGCTCCTTCTTGTTGTAGATTGGATGGTGTGCAGATGTTGAGAGGTCTTGGAGAACTCGGCCCTAAATGGGATGTGTCTATCAAACTCTTCCTCTCGGCTCAGGGATCGAGGTCGAAGAGGAGGTGGGAAGATTAAGCAGAGCAGAGATAGAGGAGGCCTGAGGAAGCAGTTTCTAGAGACCTAACAGGGCTAATGCACCCATGAACTCAGACTGACAGCACACACACGACCTATACAGGTTTGTGCCAGGAAAAATTCTAGCACAGGCAAGTGGAAGTAAAGTGTATGCCTAGTCCCACTTCTAACTAAGAGGAAATCTACAGTTGATGCCGGTTGGTTGTTTCCAGTGCAGTGTCACTAGATATTCCAAACATACTCCGGGGCAGACCTCTCACTTAGGAGTAGGTGACCAGTACTCTGTCCCCAGAATACACATTTAAAAAGCCAAGTATGTTTTTACATGTGTATAGGAGGGGGATTGTTTTGTTTTTGTTTATTATGGTTAGTGTTTTAGTCTTTTTGTTATCTTTTGTTTATTTTGGAGTTTTTTGGATTATTTGAGAGTGAAGGAACATGAAATTATTTTAAAAGAACACATTTCTATTAGTAATTGGGGAAAACATGATACTAAAAAGAGCAATTGCTGACTTCCACAAATAAGAATCCTAGGAGAAAAAAGAAATGGAAATCTGAGAGCGCTTGTTCAACTGAGGAGAGGGATGGCAAGGAGGGGTTGTGACGGCAGAGCTGCTGCAGATGTCTACACTGCTGCGGATGTCTACACTGCTGCGGATGTCTACAGGTACCTGGTACGTTCCATGGAGTGATCTGCAGCTACAGAGGCACATTGTTGAGGACAGGAAGAAGGACGGTGCACTATGACTTCTCCTCTAAAGAATCACATTCCTTAAAAATACTTCTACTGTTTCCTTAAGTACCTGTCTTCAAACTACAACCCAGGACCCGAAGCTGAGTCTCTACCTGTATTATACAGCTAAGAGTCACCATGACTTTGTATTTTAAACAGTAGAGAAACAAGTCAAACGATAGTTAAATAGCTGTAGTAACTCTTAGTTCTTAAGCTTCAGTGTCCCTAAGTACTTTAGAACCTAGCTTACCCATCCGTTCATAAACTGTCTGTTGCTGTTTTTATGCCATAACAGCACAGCCAATAGCTGTGACCTAGGCTGTGTGGTTACAGAAAAACAGTCCCACCCAGAAAAACGAATGCATTCAGCTTAAACATAGCAATTTACATGTCTACATAAACATTTCTTATGGTGATCATTCCTTCTAGGATACAAGCATCAAAGCCTGTATCTGAGATGTAAATTAGCAGCAGGAAAAGAATGTCTTTTTGGTTTGGTTTGGTGTTTCACAGTGATGAAGAATTTCAGTTAAATTAATGTACTGCTAAGTGAACAAGGACGAGCAGTGGGACAATGCTAAAACGGAAAACACAAAACAAACAAAGACAAGAAGCAAACTCCCTTAGCTCCCAATCAGAGAAACAGAGAGAGCGCTGGAGAGAAAGAACACTAGATACATCCCGCACACTAAGCTGTGTCTTCCAAGGAGCAGGAGGCCCCCACTAAGGAGTTTCAGTAGGACACAAGAAGCTACTTTTTAATGACATGGTGGAACTCTGACAGGTTCAAACTGAACAAGTTTTAAGACTTTTTTACACACATAAATAAGAAAAGTTTTATAGAAGATAGACACAAAAGACAAGGTTGAACAAAATAAAGGAACCACTGCATCTTCAGTTCTTATATTCAAATTACATTAAAAATTACAAGTTCTGTTAAGTAGCTATTTCTTCCATATTGAAACGGGTTCTTAGTTAGAAAGAGAGGTTCATCTGACTTGGGAATGAAACAAGGTATAGGATCTTTCTGAATGTTACAAACTTCACAGGTTATAGACAATATAACAGAGAGTGGACTCTCCTGGGAGTGCTGAGGGCTGGGCAAAGCTCCAGGAAGAAAGTTCTGTGACTTTGTTATCAGTGCAGGATGGGCTTCTTAGTGCTGAACCACCCAGGGTCCTGCAAGTAACAATCCTTGATGTTCTTGTACACAGCCCGAATAAAGTCAGTGCCTCACTAAGCTATGCATGGCTCTCACTCTGGTCTGTTGTCCATGCTATGTCTAGTCTGACAAAGTTTATACGTGTCTCACAGAAAGAAAATTACACAACTCCTACTTATCTATATTCATGTTCATATATATGAATTTTTAGGTATAAACTTTTAGCTATTGTAAAATGATATATCGTATGGTCTCCAAAGTTTATGTCATGTTTTCTTTTAAATGAAATGCAGAGTTAGTCATAGAGCACATTATAGCCCTTAAGTAGTATAACTTATTACATTGCTCGAGAAGCAAGCAGTAAACACAGCATTTGGAGCCCAGCAGTGAAGGTAAGCTAGAGGTTCAGAATGTTGTTTACCTTCTTTCTTCTTACTGACAATGACCCACTCCAAAGATACATAGAAACCACTTCCTTTCATGTCCAATTCCTCCTTCTCTATTCGAAGAAGCAGGATAGCCACTGAATGTTCTTCAGCTTTCAGCAATGAGATACTGTGAATTATAATAAAAGGATTCCCAAGCTCTTCATTAAACATAATCTATAGGGAAAAAAATCACGTATTTTAAATGCATGGTTTATAAAACAGAAATACAATCAGCACTCTTAATAAAACAAACAAACAAACAATACAAAGAAATAGGATATTTGAACAGAAAGAACAGGAGAACTGAAGCGACTCCCTAGAATTACAAAGGAAAGGGGGGCACTTAACAAAGCACACTTAAAAAGGTGGTAAATGGCTCCTCCTCTAATTTCTATACGCCTGGACGCCTCACAAGGCTTACAAAGAACAATGTAAACCAACACACCTCCCATTTTTCAGGACTGTGTCCTCGGTCACCTGTTCCAATGACATACAGTCTTCCAGTTCCGTCTGACAAGGTAACCCAGGAAGGGGATGTGAAATGGAGAGATGCACAAAGACGATTGTCACATGCTGTCACATCTGTAGGAAGGCGGAACACCTCTCGGGGTTTTCCTAAGGCAGTGTCCTAGAAAGAAACCAAGGATCATAAATAAATCCCTTCCTAGTCCTGATACAAACACAAAATAAATACCTACAGTACAGCCAACTCTTTTGTATTCAAAAACTGGGCCTATTTCCCTTCCTTTGAGTATAAACTGTACTGATTCTCTTCTAACAAAGAAAGTGCATTAAATGGGACAGGTGACATGCAACACAAAGTCCTTTACGTCACCATTTTTGCTTTCTTAGGTTACATGCTGTAATGACGTTCACACTACGGTGATGATTAGACAGGAATGTTACACAGAGACCTGCATGGCAAAGAACTGCGGGCTTCCAACAATAACAGCATTCTAATGAGCCACATTGAAACAGCATTCTTTACCTGAGGCCAAGTTTCCCATGAGAAACCATCAGGGAGACTGCTCCTTACACCCTTGGTGATCCCAGTAAATTATAAAAAGACTCCTAATAGTGCTTAATATGAGAAAGGGAATAAGATTAGAACACGACAAGGGGCTGAGAGAATCGGGGTAAAGGCAAATTTTGCCCTTTTGATTCAAATATGTCGCTATTTTTGTTCTGCACTAAGTAATTTGTATAACATTTATAAATTAAAAATACTAATAAGAATAAGTAAAATAAAATTGCACCAAGTAAATGTTTCAAAGCAAAGGTATTTGTCCTTTTACTGCATGGCCCTCCAGACTTCCTCTAGTGAACCACCATTAAAAAGGAAGGCTAAACTAGGCAATCACTGTTAAACCATATAAAAGTAAGTGGTTTGGGCTGTTTTCATTTAAATAAATGGATAAACATGACTGAAGTTAATAGAAGTATAATTATCACATAAATCTGTGCAATATCTAATAAAATAATTAAGATACTCGAGTACATAAACCTGAAGCCAAAATTAACTAACTTAAGCCACACTGTGTCTCCCTCACTTGGATTAAAAGATAAAATGAAAACAAAAACACTGCTGCTTTAGAATTTCGTCCAGTTTTAAAATAGCCGCACTTTTCAACAATGACATTTCCAGTTCCAGGTTCCACTCACTTTCCCTTTCCTCACAGAAAGTAAGGCAGCCATGTTCAAGGATGTTAGAAAATTGCTGTGAGGCAATAATTCGCTGTTGATTTGCAGCACTGAAACTGTGTTGGCAAATTTAATAGTCAACAAGGGACTACATTTTTAATTTCCACTCTCTCATACAGACATCGCCAAACCTATGAAGCTGCAATCGTTAACCCCAGTTTAAGAAGACAGGTTCAAGTGGATAAATCTGAATGAAACTCCACTGGTATGGGGCCAAGATTCCAAGCCCACTTAATGCTGTGCATGGTTAATACTGTTTCTCTTTATCATATCGTCTAGAAAAGAACCATTTTCTCCATTTTTCAAAACAAGTAGTATTTCAGATCTTAATGCAATTTCCTAATATCACATCCTAAACATTCCCTTTGATTGCATTTACTACATTCAGTTTTATTAGACAAACATATCATGATTTCAACTAAGAACCGCTATACCAATAAGATGTAATACACGTCATAATGTTGATATATTACAGATTGATGACATTATAAATAGTCAATAAGCATTAAGTAGCATATATCTATTAAATTAGATTTGGGGGTTCTTATAATTACAGCTAAAAACAGAAAAGCTTTGAATGAATAAAGTATTTGTTGTTTTCATACATACACATTTATTCTTGAGTTTATAGAAAAACTCGAGAATAAAAACATACTCAAGGAAAACCTGTGCAGGATGCCACCAATCAGTATTGTTAGAATTTTATCCCTTAAAAGGAAGCAAAGAAAAAAAAGGCATCTCTACTGTTAAAAATTACCTTTATTTCTGAATCTTTTTCTGTTTCTATTAGTATAAAGCTTTAAGAACACACGTTCATAATCAATTTAGCTTGTTCGATGTCTAAGTAAATCGAACCTTTTAATACTGTATTAAACATTTCTATTTTCAGATTTTTATTTTCAGATTTTACCCCTCTCTTCTTCTTCTTCTTTCACCTTAAATAACTAAGTCCCCATTACCTAATGAACTGTTAGAAATAAGCTGAACTTCAGACCAAGAGACAGCCTGCTAGCATCTATCTGGATTAAAAGGTAGTTATAACTTTTTTTTAAGGCATGCCCACATGAAATCCCAGGGTTATGAGACTGTTTAGATGGTTTCTGATTCAAATTTAACTTTGGTACCTGCTATCTGTCTAAAAACTTGTCCACTTCATTCAGATTTTCCAGTTTTCTTGAGTATATGCTTTTGTAGTATGATCTGAGAATTTTTTGCTATTTCTACAGTTTCTGTTGTTATATCTTCAGTTTCATTTCTGATTTTGTTAATTTGGATACTGTCTTTGTGCCCTCTGGTTAGTCTGGCTAAGGGTTTATCTACCTTGTTGATTTTCTCAACTAGCCAGCTCCTGGTTTTGTTGATTCTTTGTATAGTCTTTTTTGTTTCTATTTGGTTGATTTCAGTCCTGAATTTGATTATTTCCCGCCCTCTGCACCTCTTGGATGAATTTGCTTCTTTTTCTTCTAGAGCTTTCAGGTGGGCTGTCACTAAAAGTCTCCCAACCAAAAAAAAGTCCAGGACCAGATGAGTTTAGTGCAGAATTCTATCAGACCTTCAAAGAAGACCTAATACAAATACTCTTCAAACTATTACAGAAGGACACTTCCCAATTCGTTCTATGAAGTCACAGTTACGCTTATACCTAAACTACAGAGACCCAACAAAGAAAGAGAACTTCAGACCACTTTCCATTATGAATATCAATGTAAAAATAATCAAGAAAATTCTCGCAAACCAAATCCAAGAACACATCAAAACAATCAACAATCATGATCAAGTAAGCTTCATCCTGGGATGAAGAGATGGTTCAATATACGAAAATCCATTAACATAATCCACTATATAAACAAACTCAAATAAAAAGACCATATGATCATCTCATTAGATGCTGAGAAAGCATTTGACAGAATTCAACACCCCTTCAAGTTAAAGTCTTGGAAAGATCAGGAATTCAAGGCCCATACCTAACCATAGTAAAAGTAATATACAGCAAGCCAGTAACCAATATCAAACTAAATGAGGAGAAACTTGAAGCAATCACAATAAAATCAGGAACAAGACAAGGCTGTCCACTCTCTCCCTATCTATTCAATATAGTACTCGAAGTCCTGGCCAGAGCAATTAGACAACAAAAGGAGGTCAAAGGGATATGAATTGGAAAAGAACAAGTCAAAATATCACTATATGCAGATGATATGAGAGTATATTTAAGTGACCCCAAAAATTCCACCAGAGAATGCCTACAGCTGATAAACAACTTCAGCAAAGTGGCTGGATATAAAATTAACTTAATCAAATCAGTAGCCTTCGTCTACTCAATGGATGAATAGGCTGAAAAAGAAATTAGGGAAATGACACCATTCACAATACTCACAAATAACACAAAATACCCCAGTGTGACTCTAACCAAGCAAGTGAAAGATCTGTATGACAAGAACTTCAAGTCTCTGAAGAAAGAAATTGAAGCAAACCTCAGAAGATGGAAAGATCTCCTATGCTCATGGATTGGCAGAATTAGTATTGTAAAACTGGCCATCTTGCTGAAAGCAATCTACATATCCAATGCAATCCCCATCAAAATTCCAATACAATTCTTCATAGAGTTAGAAAGATCAATTTACAAATTCATTTGGAATACCAAAAAAAAAATTCAGGATAGTGAAAACTATTCTCAACAATAAAAGAACTTCTGGGGGAATCGCCATCCCTGATCTCAAGCTGTATTACAGAGCAACAGTGATAAAAACTGTATGGTATTGGTACAGAGACAGGCAGGTAGATCAGTGGAACAGAATTGAAGACCCAGAAATGAACCCACACACCTATGGTCACTTGATCTTTGACAAAGGAGCTAAAACCATCTAATGGAAAAAAAAGGCATTTTCAACAAATGGTACTGGTTCAACTGGAGATCAGCATGTAGAAGAATGCAAAGTGACACATTCTTTTCTCCTTTACAAAGCTTAAGTCCAAGTGGATCAAGGACTTCCACATCAAACCAGATACACTCAAACTAATAGAAGAAACAGTGGGGAAGAATCTCGAACACATGGGGCACTGGAGAAAATTTCCTGAACAAAACACCAATGGCTTATGCTCTAAATTCAAGAATTGACAAATGGGACCTCATGAAATTATAAAGTTTCTGTAAGGCAAAGGACAGTGTCATTAGGACCAACAAATTGGGAAAAGATTTTTACCAATCCTACATCCAATAAAGGGATAATATCCAAAATATACAAAGAACTCAAGAAACTGGACTCTAGGGAACCAAGTAACCCTGTTAAAAAATGGGTTACAGAGCTAAACATGATTCTCAACTGAGGAATGATCAAGCACCCAGAGAAATGTTCAATATCCTAAGTCATCAGGGAAATGCAAATCAAAACAACCCTGAGATTCCACCTCACACCAATCAGAGTGTCTAAGATAAAAAACTCAGGTTGCGAGAATGCTGGCGAGGATGTGGAAAAAGAGGAACACTCCTCCATTCTTGGTGGCACTGCAAGCTGGTACAACCAATCTAGACATCATTCTGGAGGGTCCTTAGAAAACTGGACATAGCACTAGGTGAGGCCCCACTAGGTAGGCCTAGGTATACCACTCCTAGGCATATACCCAAAGATGCTCCAACATATAACAAAGACACATGCTCCACTATGGTCATAGCAGCCTTATTTATAATAGCCAGAAGCTGGAAGGAACCCAGATGTCCTTCAATAGAGGAATGGATACAGAAAATGTGGTACATTTACACAATGGACTACTACTCAGCTATTAAAAACAATGATTTCATGAAATTCTTAGGCAAATAGATGGAACTAGAAAACATCATCCTGAGTAAGGTAACCCAATGACAAAAGAAAACACATGGTATGCACTCACTAATAAGTGGATATTAGCCTAAAAGCTTGGAATACTCAAGATACAATTTACAGACCACATGAAGCTCAAGAAAAAGGAAGACCAAAGTGTGGTTGTTTCAGTCCTTCTTAGAAGAGGGAACAAAATACTCACAGGAGGAAATATGGAGACAAAGTGTAGAGCAGAGACTGAAGGAAAGGACATCCAGAGAGTGCCCCACCTGGAGATCTATCCCATATACAGTCACCAAAACCAGACACTATTGTGGATGCCAAGAAGTGCAGGCTGACAAGAGCCTGAGTCTCCTGAGAGAGTCCTCCAGAGTCTGACAAATACAGTGGTGGATGCTAGCAGACAACCATTGGTCTGAGAACCGGTCCCCAATGGAAGAGTTAGAGAAAAGACTGTAGGAGCTGAAGGGATTTGCAACCCATAGAAAAAACAACATCAACTAAAGAGATCCCCCAGAGGTACCAGGGACTAAACCACCAACCAAAGAGGACATATGGACAGACCTATGGCTCTACCTGCATATGTACCAGAGGATGGCTTTGTTGGGCATCAGTGGGAGCAGAGGCCCTTGGTCCTATGAAGGCTTGATATTACAAATTTTAAGGATACTACATAGAATAGTGTTCTTGTTATTGGAGAAAACAAGATAGCTTTTCAAGTAAATTGGAGTTTGTTATGATAGAAATATTCTAAATACTGAGAAACAACAAACTTTCTTAAATTGATCAGTAGCAGCAAATACAATGGTTCTCCTATCCACCCGCTCACCCCACCCCATGGCATTTTCCAAGCCCTAAGCACATTTTCTCAGAGTTTAAATATTGCAAGCCCACTGTTAAACCTGCTTGTAGTGGATACCTAGGTAGAGCAGCGCTCAACTGCTGCCATCTGCTGGCTCCTCAGTTACAGGAAGGCAGTGTGTGAACCTAAAACTGCAGAGCTCCTCAGCCTGCCACGTTGCCCATTCTGCCATTTTGCAGACTGAACAGGGCACTGATTTTATAGCAGCCATAGGAAAAAAGTTGGTTCTAATTAGTGGTCCGCAATCTTCACATGCTCTCAAACGGCAGTAAGGAGAAATAGCTGATTTATGCTGTTGCTGATGAGAAAAATCTTACAGTATTCCGCTCCCCAGCTCTAGGCTTCTCAAGATTTAGTCATCACTAGGGCCCCAGGAAAACCACCTAGAGTGCTGGATAAAATGTTAAATTTCCAGGCCACCGTCAGCCATACCATACCGATCCAGAGTCTTTGGGAAAGGAATCCTAAAATTAGTTTTTAATGTTGATAATTACTCTGTGATTATGAGATGAAATGGAGTTTGAAAAAAATCAAAGAAGCAGAATTGTGGTGAAAAAAAGAAAAGCCCCAAACCTGCCTCTTTATAATATAATGTATATTGTTATAATAACAGTATCATTCTCAAACTTGATCGAGTGAACAGAGGAAAATTACAGATAAGAGGCAATGAATAACTAAAAAAAAGTAGAACCACTTTCTCTAACTTGCCCATAGAGAGTGAAAGAATAAAAAATGCAGCTAAGAAGTCAGAAGTTTAAAAAAGCCCCAAATACCTCAAATTCCAGACCCTGCCCTCTACCTTTAGGTAAAAGGTCACATTTCTTGAGCCTGCTCTCCCAGGAACTAGATAAAAGGACTTAAGATAAGGCCCTTAGAGAACAATCTTGAGAAGCAGGAAGCTTCTCCCAGGAACTAGTGGACCATAAAGTAAACAATCTTGAGAAACAGGAAGCTCCTCCTTGTGATTTTTCACTGGTATTCTCGACATTTTCCAATGATGCCCTCCCTACCCGCTGAGGTTGAGGTTTCTTCCTTTAAATTCCCCTTGTCTTAGTTACTGGAGGTCGAACTCCACTGCCCCTATGTGGGATATGAGTCTCGACCCCAGTGCACTGGTTCCTATCAATAAACCTCATGTTTATTACAGCAAGGACAGTCTCACGTGAGTTCTTGGGGGGTCGCATCATCCCGAGACTTGAGTGAGGGTCTCCCTGCTCCGGGGGTCTTTCAAGAGGATAAACTAGGTCAGAATAATAAATTTTTAAAGTATTGGTATTTGTCCCAATTACATGTCAAATAATTTGTATAACTATAGTAACTTATTTTCTGTGAAAGTTTTCCAACAGAGGAAAATACACCAGTACACAATGTTTGCATGGATTCCTGGTACAATTAAGTTTTTACTTTAGATTTCTAATCAAATATTTGTGATTCAAGTTAGACATGGACTCCAATCCCTGGTCATCAGCAATGACAACCATGCTGTGGCCCTGTCTGTGGACGTCTCCTAGCTGGACACAGTGTCCATAGGGAGCCATCATGCCTGAACCTTGTCCTATGTGCTTGTATGCTGCCACAACACCCATCACCTCCCAAACAGGCAAGGTTTTTCCTCTCTTTCCTTTGTTTAGAGAGTTTTACATATGGCTCGGTTTGCCCTGATGTGTGATTTTTCTGCTTCCACCTTTTAGGTGACATGAAAACAGGTTGTACATCAACCAGCTCCTGCATGACTAATTCTCATTCATCCTTCAAATCTCTGCTGAGGTGACATCTCCACATAGCTGCAAACTCAGGGAGCCCTGACCACTCTGTCCCATCCATCTGTCCTTCCTCCTCTGCTGCTCTGCCTCTTACTGCTGTCCTTCCCCACCACCAATGCTATCACTGTGTTTCTGTCTACCAGCCATGTGGAATCATTCAGTCAATGTTTGAAGAAAGGTATTTCTTTACTCAGGAAATGAATTCATCTCAAAAACTAAAGGTTGCTAGGAAAATGTATATGTGTGACCTTTTTTTTCATTACTGAGTGGTAAAAATTAGTAAAACAGAAAAAAGGCTATCAATAAGCCTTTTAGAAAGTGCTAATCAAACTTTCCCCTTCAAGGAGAACCACTAGATTTTATTGAAAATATTCCCTGCAGAGCAATCTGCTTCTACTAAGAAATTTTTTGAGAGAAAAGGCAACAAAGAAATGTGATTTTTTTTTACTGATGAATAACAGTAGAAGGTTTTTAAGCATATACACATGTTAAAAGTAGGCCAAATTGATCCTCAGCACATAATACAAGAAGAACCTTAGAGACACTACTCAGAAGACAAAGACCAAAAGAGGCAGTCTGATTTAAGTAGTCTGAATCTTTTTACAGAAAGAGAACGGGTGTAAGAGAGACAAAGTGACCGCAATGCCTCCACTAACCACCATGCTTCTTCCCTTGTTTGTTAAAGAGGCTCCGCTCTCTCACCTTCCTCACCAAAGTAGTCAGCAGCCATAGATTCTAAAGGCCACAACATAAAAACTTTAAGAAATTATTAGACAAGAGTTAAAAATGCATATTCAGTGTAAATGATTATTTCAGAAAGACAATCTCATCTGTGGATCCCACAGGCCATACTT
Source organism: Rattus rattus (assembly GCF_011064425.1). Taxonomy (NCBI): domain Eukaryota; kingdom Metazoa; phylum Chordata; class Mammalia; order Rodentia; family Muridae; genus Rattus; species Rattus rattus. The sequence continues at coordinate 218,848,567 of NC_046154.1, forward strand.
TTATCTGGTAAGTGTCCTCGCCAGCAGACACAAAGGCTGAATTAAGGGAAGGACTATCATCGTAGCTCATGGCTATCCTGTATGCCTGATGTGGGCAGAAACTTCTACCATCACCACCAACAAAAAGACAAACATCACATGGAATAGATGAAAACAGAGATGCACCTGGAGCACGGTGAGGAAAGCAAACATTGGCACAGAGTAGGAGACAGGATCCTATCTACTATTGGTGTCATCGTGGTCACCATGGAAACCAGAGTTAGGCTTCTCAAAACACCAGCCATAGGACTACTGTGAGCCAGCTACACCACTTTGGATATATACGCCAAAACCAGAGGTACTTGCAAAGCCATTGTTAACACTGTCACATTAGCAGGGAAATGGAAGCAAGCTACATGTCCACCAGGTGAATGGATAAGAAAATGTTCAACACATATACAATGCTACTTATGAAATTATGGAGGGAAATGGAATATACTGTATCACAAGATAACTCAGGTGCAGATAAACATATCCCAGACTCCAAGTGTTTCCGGCTGGGAGTACATATGGGTAAAGGTAGGAAACTAGAAAGAGACCCATGTGAATAGAGAAGGCTTTAAGGGAGTGGAGAGTAGGGAAGATGATCCAAGGAAGCAGATGGGGAAATCCCAATAGTGAAAGGCACAGCAGGCAAAGGGGGACAGAGAAGAGTAAAGCAGGAAGGAGAAGCAATCAAAACAAGATACAGACGGAAATTCATTACTCTTCTAAGTTAATTTAAAACTAAAAGTAAATCACTAATATAAGAGCTAGTCGCATATGTAGTAATGTGGTGAAGATAGTGTTTCACAGTAATGTATTAAAGACTCATGGTCTAGTCCAGAGGTTAACTCACTTTCTGTGTTTATACATAAAGTTTTACTGGAAGACACTCATACTTGTATTTTTACCCAGTTACTGCAATTTTCCCAAGGAAAGCAAAAAGTAAATAGCTGTAACAAATGCCTATCAAGATTAGAATATCGAGCTCTGAACACAAAGTTTGCCACCTCTGGTAAAGGAGTTTATAGCCCATTCCAATCTGAGCACTGATGGTATGATGGTATGCTCTGGCAGCAGGGGAGAGATCGAGGGCATCTTAGATGAACTGGTGATCTACTGAGACTTATGTGGAGATCTGGAAGCAACTTGATGACGATTAAGAGCATGGGCCACGTGGATGTGACCAGATGAAAAAAAATCTTCCAGGTAATGAACTGGCTTTCAGGACTGCACCAGTTTAGTACTGCTGGCTTTCACGCACAAAGACAAGATGGGGGGGGGTACTATTCCATGACTACAGCTGCATTTTAAAGAACACGTATGAATGCTCACCTTGCTTTAAATAAATAAGAAAATTTGCACAAGAAATGAGTATTGGTGAGGACAGAGCAAAAATGTGGTAAGAAGACATTGCTAAGTTCCTTTGCAGTTTTTTTTAAATCATATAAGCACTTTGTCTGCTCTAAAATTACATACCAAACACCATGCCTTACCATGAAGTAACTGCTAAATAGATTTAAATGAGACAGCCAATTAAACAGACAATACTGTAGGGGCACTACAAAGGAGGACACAAAGAGCAGAGAACAGTCACAGAGTATCTATGACTTGGTGGTGGCTCAGTAAATTAACATAAGGCATTTACTTGAAGATTTATGATACAAATAGATCAAAATATGAGAGAAGCAAATAGTGATCGATTGATTGTATGTTTCTATGACAGAAGTAAAATCATCCATGGAGGTATGCACCATGATCTCTACACTAACCAATATAAATCATAATGCTGCCATGTTTGGACATAAAACAGGAAATTCCAAATAAATTTTTAGGGAAAAGTAGGGACTGAGCAACTGTGCTGTTGGTTCAGATACTTAGTACCTATGTGAAATCCGGGCACAGAGGTGTCTCCAATACCAGCACTGGGAAACAGACAGATGGGGGCTCCCTGGCCATTCTGTCTAGCCTAAACATCGGGCTTCAGGTTCCCTGACAGACGCTGTGTCAGTAAGGTAGGGAAATGATGGAAGAGCACCACTTTCCTCTTCTGAGTCAGTGCCTCACGATGAGGCCCTGGCTGTTCTGAAACTCACTATGTAGACTAGGCTGGCCTTGAACCCACAGAGATCACCTGTATCCACGCTCCAAGTTCTGAGATTCAAGGTGTGAGGCACCAAAGCTGGTGAGGAGCAGCATTCTGACATCAACCTATGGTGCAGAGGAGCACGCACTCATGCTCTGTACACCCACATGCACTTTTTTTTTTTTTAAAAAATAGGTAACTGACAAGCACTGACTAAGCTTCTTGGGTTTGCTTTCCTCCTAGAGGTAAAAAAGAGAAACACACTAAAGAACAAAGAATCAGAGTACAAATTGGAAGGCCAACATAAAACTCGAGATAATTAAATATGAATGTACTGAGCCATCTAATTGGAAGATTGTCATACTGGGTAAAAAGACTCAAGAACTAGCTTTTTTTTTTTTTAAAAAAATATTCACTTTTTCCCCTTTTATTGAAAAAAGTGTCTGTTTTCTCACATAGTATACTTGGTTATCGTTTCTCCTTCCTCTTCTCCTATTTCCTCCTTCCTCCCTTCCCATCCAGATCTACTGCCCTTCTGTCTTTCATTAAAAGGCAAATAGGCTTCTAAGGAATAATAATAAAATAATCATAGTAAGATAAAACAAAAACATATGGGTTGGGGATTTAGCTCAGTGGTAGAGCGCTTGCCTAGCAAGCGCAAGGCCTATGGTTCGGTCCTCAGCTCCGGGGGAAAAAAAAAACAAAAAACCATATTATAACTAGATATGTAGACCAAACAAACAAGAGGAAAAAAGCCCAAAAGAAGGCAGAAGACACATTCTCTTATTGCACTCAGGAATCTCTTAAAAACGCGAAACTGGAAGCCCTAACAGGGACCTGATGCAGACCTGTGCAGGCCCAGATGTGCTGCCTCAGTGTCTGTGACGTCAGAGCAGTTTTGCTCAGGCTGCTTTAGAGGGCCTTGCTTTCTCAGTGTCCTCCATGCCCTCTGGCTCTTGTACTCTTTCAGCTTCCTTTTCCTCAGGGGTTCCCATGCACTGAGGGGAAGAATTTGATAGAGATCCCTTTCAGGGCTGTGTGTTCCAAAGCCTGTCTTTCTGTGTAATATATAGCTGTAAGTCTCTGTGTTTGTTCCCATCTGCTACAAGAGGAAGCTTCTCTCATGATGGCTGAACAAGGCACTGATCTATGAGGATAGCGGAATGTCACTAGGAGCCATTTTATGATTACTTTTTTCTTTTTTTTTTAAGGACAATGGTATTTGGTTTTATCCGAGGTCCCTGGGTTGAGGCTATCTGGTCTTACATTCTTGGTCACCCAAGCAATATCAAGTATAGGTTCCATCTCGTGGAGTGGGCCATAAGTCAAACCAGACATTGGTTGGTCACTCCTTCAAGCTTTGTGTCACCACTACATAGCATATTACACAGGCAGAACGCCACTGTAGATCAAAGGGTTTGTAGCTAGATTAATATTATGTTTCTCCTTTGGCAGCATACAAAGTACCTTCCTATCAAAAGACATTAATACAGCCATATGGGTGAAGACTGTCGTTGGGCGCCAGCTCGACTTTCCCATGTTCAGTGAGTTCTGTAGGTGCTGTTTTCAGCAACAGGGACTTTCTGTCAATTTGTAGAGAGCTGTGGAGAGCAATCTAGAGTCTTGGCAAGAGCCTGGGTTTATGGGGGTTCCCATGGGCCCCCTTTGACTTACAACTCAATTAGATATAACCCAAGTCCCATACTAAAAGCATCATTTAGTGAAAAGGGATGGCCAGTTGGGTCTTTGTCTCCCCCATTACTTGGTGATTTGATCACCTCCATGTACGTATATATTTTAAGAAATTTCTGTTGTATTAGGTTTCTATACTACCCTCCAAATGTCCCTTAATTTTACCACTCTCTCCCAGTATTCCTTCCCTCACACCCTTCTCTCTTCCCAAGTTGATCCTCCCATTCCAGCCTCTACCATCCATATGCAACTATTTTATTCTCTTTCCCACTTTTAAGGAGATCTATCTGTCCCTCCTGGTCCCTTACTCTATGCCTAACCCCTGTGGTTCTATAGATTGTAGTTTGGTTAGCAGTCACTATCTGCAAATAAGCAAGTACATATACTTATCTTTCTCAATCTGGGATACCTCATTCAAGATGATCTTTTTCTAGTTCTATCCATTTACCTGTGAAACTAATGGTTTTATTAATTTAATGGTTTTATATATTTAATTAATATAATACTCCATTATATAAGTGTACCACATTTTCTTTCTTCATTCTATTGAGAGACATCTAAGTTGTTTCCAATTCATGGCTATTATCAATAGAGCAGCAATGAAGATGGTTGAAAAAAATGTCCTTGCAGTAGGATGGAGCATCCTTTGGGTGCATGGACAATCGTCTCTAGTTATAGACAGATCTTGAGGTAGATAGATTCCCATCTTCCTGAGGAACTGCCACACTGACTTTCATAGTGGTTGTACAACTGTGCATTCCCATAAGCAATGGATGTTTTCCTCACTCCACATCCTTGCCAGCATGAGCTGTCATTTTTTATTATCTTGGCCATTCTGCTGTGTATAAAGATAAAATCTCAAAGCAGTCTGGTTTGCATCTCCCTGATGGTGAAGGATGTTGAACACTTCTTTAAACGCTTCTCAGCCATTTCAGTTTCCACTTTTAAGAATTCTGTTTAGCTCTGTATCGTATTAATAATTGTGTTAATTGTTTTCTTGTAGCTAGTTTCTTTAGTTCTTTACATATTTTGAAATATTAGTCTTTGTCCTAGTTAGGGTATTATTGCTGTGATGAAATACCATAAACCAAAATAACCTGGGAAAGGGTTCATTTGGCTTATGTTTTCACATTACATTTTATCATCAAAGGAATTCAGGACAGGAACTCAAGCAGAGCAGGAACTTGGTGGCAGGAGGCCAAAGGAGAATGTTCTTACTTGCCTGCTCATTCTGATTTCCTATAGAATTTAGAACCTCCCACCCAGGGATGGCAACACATACAATGGGCTGAACCATCTCCAATCAGTAACTAAGAAAATGTACTACAGGCTTGCTACAGTTTGATTAATGGAGACCTTTTTTAATTGAGGTTTCCTCTCTGATGACTTTAGCTTGTTGTCAAGTTGATATAAAACTATCTATCACAGCCCTACATCAGATGTGTAGTCGGCAGAAATCTTTTCCCATTGTATACACTGCCATTTTGTTCCAAAGGACAATGTCCTTTATAGCGCAGAAACTTCAATTTCATGAGGTCCCATATATTAATTGTTGATATTAGTGCCTGTGTTAACTGTGTCCTGTTCAAAAAGTCTTTTACTGTCCCAGAGAGTTCAAGGCTATTGTCCAACTTTCTCGTCTATCAGATCTCATGTATTTGGTTTTATGTTGAGGTCTTCGGAGTTTTGTACAGGGTGATAAATATTTGGGTTCTTCTACATGTAGACAGTCAGTTTGAGCAGCACGGTTTACTGAAGATGCTGCCTTGTGTCCATATGTGTATGTACTTATGTCTGGGTCTTCTATTCTATTCTATTGGTGTCTGTTTTGTGCCAGTACCATGCTGTTTTTATTAGCTCTATAGTACAACTTAAAATCAGGAATGATGATACCTCCTGCACTCCTTTTATCATTAAGTATTATTTAGTTATCCTGGGTTTTTTGTTTGTTTTATGTTTTGTGTGTGTGTGTGTGTGTGTGTGTGTGTGTGTGTGTGTGTGTGTGTGTGTGTGTGTGTGTCCACATAAAGCTAATACTGTCTTTTCAAGATCTGTGAAGAACTGTGTTTGAATCCTACTAACTCATGAGCATAGAAAATCTTTCTATCTTGATATCTTTTTCAATTTTTCTTCAAAGACTCAAAGATCTTATATAAATGTTTACATGCTTTGTTAGTTATCTCAGGATATTTAATATTATTTGAGGCTACTATAAAAGGTACTTACCTGATTTCTTTCTTAATCTGTTTATCATTTGTATATAGGAAGGTTACTGATTTTGTGATTTAAATGAAGGCATTTCTAAAAGGCAAATTCTTAGCACTAAGTACCTACATTAAAAAAAAGAGAAAGAGAAATCTAATACTAGAAACTGAATAACACACCTAAAAGCTCTGTAACCAAATAAATAAATAAATAAATAAATAAATAAAAAGAAGAAGAAGAAATCACACCCAAAAGGAGTTAATAGCAGGAAATAATCACAGAATTATTATTGATAATCGATTCCTGAAATCAGAAAAACAGAAACAAATACAAGCAAAACAAACAACAACAAAAACAATACCAAGAGTCAATGGAACAAAGAGTTGATTTTTTTTGAGAAAAATCAATAAGATTGACAAACTATTATCCAAATTAACTACTAGTTATTTATGAGATACACTTTAACCCTTTTTAAGTAAAATAATATTGATATATTAAAAAAAAAAACAAAAACAGAAAACACACACTTTGTGTGTGTTCCTGTGCATATGCACATACAAGTACTCATATGTTGACCTGAGCCTAGAGGTCAACCTCTGGTGATGTTCTTCTAGCTCTGTCCACCACTGCAAGCTCCAGGGATGTGCTTATCTCTGACTTACCAGAGTTGAGACTACAAGTGACTGCTATCACACCAGGGCTTGCAATATAGACTCTAGATACAGAACTCAGATCCTGCTGAGGTTTTAGCACAGGCTTTCAAAGAACAATTAATGTTAATACTCATCAAATTATTCCACGACATAGAAACAGAAGGAATATTACTGAAAATTTTCCCTGGGCCAGGATATTGGTTTTTAAATCAGTTATGACTGTATTAATATAAGACAAACAAGATTTGAAGGCAAAACTATTTCTAAGACCTAAAGGGAAAAAAAAAAGAATATTTCATAATATAAAAGGGATCAACATAAATAACCAAACTTAAATGTTAACACAGTTCAAAAACATAGTGTAAACACCAACTAAAATGGAAAAGAAGAAATCCATTATTATATTGAGGATATACCGTACAAGTGGAAATGGATGGGTGAAGGAGATTACAATAAAACTAGAAGATAAAAGTTATAACTGAGGTAAGCAGAAGGGAGCCTTACACAGTCTGATGACAGACTTCCAAATTGCAAAGGTCTGTGCACCTTGACTGCCTGGACATCATATTCAGACATTAAAGAGTAAGAAAAACAGGATGAGCTCTGTCCTTACACTCTGCATGTGTCTCTTACCAGCATCACTGTTAAGTTCATAATTCTTCCAAGGTTATCAATGTAGTAGACACTGTCTTGGTACCAGGCATCACAGTGCAGATAATTATACATTCCAAAAGCATGCATGTGTTCCAATGTATACTGGTCATCCCGAAGTTTTACTTCTGCCACAGCTGAAAGACAAATATATATAAAAATATAATCACATATATCTATATGTATATATAAATATAAACATAGTCATCAAATCTTGTATCTCAGATCATTACTTTCTGCAGAATGCTTACAGGGCACAGAAACCAGTCAATGCCAGCTGCAGAGGCTACAACAGGTAGGGCTTTTGTAGCACAATCCTTTTCTTTTATGCATTTCTACAATTTTAATTACAAGAGTAGACATCTTATGGGCAAACAAGTGACTATTGATAAAGTGTTTTTATGCTTTTTAAAACATCTTTATCACACATAATGAAAACCATAGTGTCTTTATTGATTATACAGTTAGAAAATTGTGTATAAACACAAATAGGTAAGTTCAGCATCATACTCCATCTTTCCCAATTATATGAAATAAAACAATATCATAGTTAGGACGTACTCGAACTTTTCTATGTATAGAATACACAACCAAAACATTAGCTGTTTTCCTAATTCTGAATTGGCAAAATATGGTCTCTCCCTCACACTGTACTATTGGTACAGTTCCAAACTCTTGCAGCTCAGGACTGCTCATGTCGTACAATTAATTAATGTTGTAACAAGAAATATTAAGTGTCACTGAACCTACATGTTACATTAATATAAAACTTACTTTAATTCTATTCTCAATGCAACAATTTTCTTCTTTACCTATTTCTTTAATTTGCATTCTGTTGCTATTCCAAACACCATAACCAAAAGCAACCTCAGAGAGGGAGGGGTTAATTCCAGCTTTGGCATCTAGTTCACAGTTCATCACTGAGGGTAGTCAGGACAGGAACTCAAGCAGAAACTGAAGTAGACACCATGGAGGAATGTTGTTGCCTTCCTCTGACCCGTGCTTCTGTATACATATACCATTAAACATCTGACAAGGGCTGGCTCTTTCTAAGGTAGGCTGGGTCTTCCCACATCAATCAACAATAAAGACAAATCTTCACACACAGGGCTGCAGGCCAATATGATATGGTCAATACTTCAACTGAGATGCCCTCTTCTGGATAACTCTCAATTATGTCAAGTTGAGAATAAAAACCACAAAGAATATCATACTACTGTTAATTTTTTTATTAAATTTTATTTTGTATATGTGTTCATGTGCACGAATGTATGGGTAGCACTTGCAGGTCTAGTGCCTGTGGCCAGAAAAGGCATCCGATCCTTTAGACTGTGGTTACAGATGCTTGTAGGCCACCATTCAGGCTCCTGGCACTGAACCCTGTACAAGAACAATACATGTTCTTATCTGCTGAGCCATTTCTCCAGCCCCACTTTTCCTAGTTTCAGTGCTTGCCTGAGTCCTGGCTTACATATTTACTCACTTATTTATTTAGCAAGTCTTTTAATAAGCATCAATCACACCAGTGATACATAAAGAGAACATACTCTACCTTCTAAGAACTTAGGATCTGGTAAGAAAAAGGATAATGGGCCAGGTGTGGTGGTGCACACCTTTAATCCCAGCACTCAGGAGGCAGAGGTGCATGGAACTCTGTGAGTTAGAGACCAGCAAGTTCTGTGTCTCAAATAATAGATAACCACACCCCTCAAGCAAAGCAGAAGGGCACTAGTCAAACAATCATGTTGTAAAATAAATTTAACATAATTAAACTGTTAAACCACGAGGATATATGGAAGAGAACTGACCTACTCAGGAGATTAACAAAAGCTTTCCAGGACAGAGCCAAGAAGAAAAAATTAATTAAAGAAATAGAACTTTCCATAATATCCCTTCTAAGCAAAGACAGGAAAAAGGTGGAAATAAAAAACACGCATTCATACTAGCAGCCCTAGCTGTCCTGCCATTGTGATAAAACCCTAACAAAAGTAACTTAGGGAAGAAAGAGTATTTGTGTCACAATTCCAGGTCACCACCTATCACTGCTAGGGAAGTCAATGAAGAAACATAAAGCCACTATTCACATCCATGGTCAGGAACACAGAGCATCAATACACACTTGGTGTGAAAATTCATCTATCCCTGTCACTCAAGCCAGGGCCCAACCCATTAGATGGGGCTACCATATTCAAGGTATATCTTCCCATGGCAATTAAGTGAACTGAACTACAATAAATAAATTCATAAATAAAAGTTTCACAACCACACCCACAGGCCAACTTAAGCAATCCACTCCTTACTGTGACTTCCTTCTCAGGTGACTCCAGACTGTGTCAAACCACTACTAGTTTGCAAAGTACAAGACTACGTACTGAGAATAGCTGCAAGTGAATGCAGCTGGAGAATGAGCACAGAAGCCGATTATAAGAGACTTTATCCTCATTTCTTCCTTTATAAAGGAAATAAGTAGGAATTCATAGGTTTCTAAACAGGAGAGTAAGGTTCGGATTTGAGTCCTGAGACAGTATGTAAAAAACATGATCTGGAAAATAGATTGCAGCAGAAAAGGGGCAAAACCACTAAGAAGCCACTGAGGTCACTCAAATGAGGGGAGCTGAGGTCATCCAAGTTGAGAGGTGGCTGAGGCTTAGAAACATTTCAGATGTCACAAGCAAAATCCTAAGATTATGAGCACATTGATGGGGCTGTGGAGACGCCTCCTTTAGTTTAAGGAATTATTTATTTTTAAAAATATATACTCCACTAAATAAGATAGAAACAGTAACCAACTGCTGGTTTTCTAGCACCACTGTGTGGATGAAACTTAATAATGCAGGAAGCATGTCTAAACATAATAGCCCAAAGCAGCAGTGATATTAGACGATAAAAAGCCATCTTTAGATAAAGAACCTAGGGTTTCTTAACCTTTTCCCTATTTGAACATAACCCCGTTTAAAAAGTAAATCAATAAATCAAGGAAGATATAAGATGATGAAAACACCATCCATGATCATGGGCTGGATGAATTAATATTGTAAGAATGGCTATATTACCAAAATTATTCTATAGATTCACAGCAATCCTCCTTAAGATTCCCATGGCAATCTTTATAGAAATAGAAGAACACAAAAACTCACATGGAAATGCCTAAGACCACACATAATCAAAGCAATTCTAAGCTGCGATATTACTGGAGGACTCAAATACCTGGCCGTATTTTATAGACATAATAACAGAGATAGCATGATGTCAGCCTGAAGGCAGACACTGAGACCAAACGAACAGGTGAGAGACCAAAAAATCAATCCTTACAGCTATGACCACCTAAGTTTGCACAAAGGTGTTGTACTGACTAGTTTTGTGTGTCAACTTGACTCAAGCCGGAGTTATCACAGAAAAAGGAGCCTCAGTTGTGGAAATGCCTCCATGAGACCCAGCAGTAAGGCATTTTCTCAATTAGTGATCAGGGGGGAGGACCCAGCCCATTGTGGGTGGTGCTGTCCCTGGGCTGGTGGTCTGGAGTTCTATAAGAGAGCAAGCTGAGCAAGCCAGGGGAAGCAAGCCAGTAAGAAACATCCCTCCACGGTCTCTACATCAGCTCCTGCTTCCTGACCTGCTTAAGTTCTAGTCCTGACTTCCTTTGGTGATGAGCAGCTTGGAAGTAAGCTGAATAAACCCTTTCCCCCCAACTTGCTTCTTGGTCGTGAGGTTTGTGCAGGAACAGAAACCCTGACTAAGACAGGTGTCAAAGATGTAACTGGAAAAAAGACAGCTTATTTAACAAATGCTACTGACAAATTTGTCACCTACTTGAATATGAAATCAAACCTGTTTTGGTTTTTAGGTATTTTTGTTGTTGGGTTTTTTGTTTGTTTGTTTGTTTGTTTGGGTTTTTTTTTGGGGGGGGGAGAAGGTGTCTTGTGTCCTCTGTATTCAGAAGCTGATTTCTGTGCCCAGAGATCTAGTTACAATCCAAATGATGGCACTGTCATGATTATTGAACTATCTCTTCTATCACTCTTTGATAAAGAATGTTCTCCAATTATCTCTGATTGGCTAATAAAGAGCTGACCAGCGTATGACTTGGAAGAGAAGGCGGCGATTCTGATCCCAGGGAGAGAGTCCAAAAAGAGAGGTGTGTGGGGGGGAGGAAGAGAAAGAACTGTTCCTGAGCAGAGGGTCCAGGAGGAGTCAGAGAGCAGGTGGCCAAGGGATTCGCCCTGAGAGCACATACAGAACAGAGTAAGCCAGGAAAACTCAGACTGCAAGTTACACTGAACCTATGAAAGTTAGAACAGACAAAAATCTGCCCAGACACAGTGCTTAAAGCTTGTTAATAATCTTAATAGAGGGTTGGGGATTTAGCTCAGTGGTAGAGCGCTTGCCTAGGAAGCGCAAGGCCCTGGGTTCGGTCCCCAGCTCCGAAAAAAAAAAAAAAACCAAAAAAAAAAAATAATAATAATCTTAATAGAACTTTGTGTCAATTATCTGTGTGGTAGAATGGGAACAGATAAGGCTTTCACCCCTAAATTACTGCCTATATTCACTCTGCATAAAAACCATTTCAAACTCCATTAAAGATCTTAATTTAAAACCTGAAATACTGAAATGGCTATAAGAAATTAAAGGGTTACACTTCAAGATATGGGTAGAAAAAAACTTTGAACAAAACTTTATCAGCACAGGAAGTACCCACAGGAACTAAGAAATGGGATGATGTAAAATTAAAATGTTTCAGAACACCAAAGAAACTATTAACAGAATGAAAGGACAGACTACAGAATGAAAGCTCTTCAGCGGCTCTACTTCAGGCAAAAGGCTAATAGCCAACTATACACAACAACAAGAAAAAAACTACAAAAACTAAAACACACCTCACTGCACAGCTTCCAAGTGCTTCACATCCTTAGCAATCAGGAAAAATGCAAATTAAACCTACTTTGAGATTCGGTGTCATGCATAAGAAATGAGAGGACAACATATACCGATGATCCCTTTTTACTGCTAGCGGAAATTTAAACTACTTATAGCCATTATGGAGATCAATATGGAGGTTTCTCCAAAGCCTATGACCCAGCAGCTATACTTTTAGGCATATATTTAAAGGGATTTCTATCCTACCACTGAGATCTCTGTCCACTCACCTTCACCTCTGCTCTGTTCACAGAAGCTAGGAAACAGAATCAATCTAGATGTTCATCAACAGATGAAGGAATAAAGGAACACTACACACACACACACACACACACACACACATATGAAATGCATTTTACAGCTATACAGAAAATGAAATTTGCAGAAGTAGACAGTTCTAATCTTGGCTGTCAACTTCATAGGATCCCAAATCATGTAGTGGATATGCCTCTGAGAAAACCTATGAGAGACTATCTAGACCTTAATGGGGGCAGCACCATTTAATGGTGGCACTAAATAAAGAGAAATCGGGATGAGAGTAAGCATTCTCACTGCCTGACTACGTGTGAGCAGGGAGGGGGTTACACAAAGGCCCAAGGAAACCTGGGCATGATACCTGTTTAGTACCTTGATTCACATTGACACGGAGTAATTGCTAACTTCCTAGACTTTCACTGTCCCAACTTTTAGCACTCTGGATCTATACCCTCAGCTAGGGCCTGCCAACAGCAGTTCCTGACTTGATTATTTTATTTGCTTTGCCCAGTAGAACATGTGGAAATTTGTTGAAAGCCACTGAAACAGCATGTGCACTGTGACTTAACTTCCTGCAAGCAGCCTGTGGAAGACTCAAGTCAAGATCATGTGACAAATGCTGGAGCAAGCAAAGAGCCAGCAAATGGTATAGATGGTGGAATCAGGATGACTAGACCTGCCTCGATTGGCCCGTACCTGAGCAAAGACACATGAATGAGCAGTGAGGAAGACCTGCTGACCTGCACATTTCTGAGTACCTTCTGGTTTGGACCATTAGGGTTTGGTTCCTTTGTGTTTTATTTCCAATGACTTGGCCAACTGAACATGGCGGGATCATTTATTGACAGAAACAAAAGCAACAAAAATGCCAAGAGGAAAAAGAAGGAAGCTCCTCTCCTCTTATACCAGCCACCAGTTACCTGCCTATCCTTCACAACTCAACTCAGTCATCAACCCCTCCAGGAAGCTTTGCCAGATCTCCAGACAATTTGAGAAAGCATACTCCGTTAGACCATTACACTTGCTCATGTTCCTACCTGCCCATACTGTAATAGATGTTTATTCCTGAATGAATTATGATTTGTTAGGCACTCTGATTGTGCCAATCACCTAATCATCATGAAGAAAACACAAAACAGGCCCACAATAATTACTTTTACACTTAAGAAACAAACTTAGAAAAACAAGCATTTGTTGGGCTGCTTTAATCCCAGCACAGAGGCAGTTGGACATCTGTTAGTTCTGGGCCAGCCGGGGCTACACAGCAAGTGCCAGGACAGTCAAGGATGCAGACTCCTTTGTATCTATAGAAAAGATACACAGATAGATACATAGGGAACGCTTAATACTCAAACATTGACTAACACCTCTAGATCACTATTTCTCAAAGTGCAACCCATGGAAAACGTGTATCAAAATCAGAATCTACAGAGGGATGTATTTAAAAACACAAATCTCTGGACACTTTGGTTAACAAAACTACAATTCCAACGTTGTAAAAAGGAGAATAGCCTCTAGAAAGTTACAAATAAATAAGCAAGAGCAGTAAGCGCACTAAATCACTTTCCCTCGATAAATTGTAGCGTTGTTCTATGTATCAGGATACTTAAAACTGCTAACTGAATGTGGAAAATTTTCTCTCTAAGAAATGTTTCTGCGTCAGAAGAAAAAAAAGGTAGTTGGGGATTTTCCAAGGAGGTGTGGCTTCTCAGCGGACACGTTTACAAAAGGTGGTTTGGGAGGGAAGGACAACCTGAACCTTCATAGCAAGGGCCAGAGATGTATGGGCGGAAAACATCTAAGCCTGAGCTGCAGATGCCTAGGCCAGTCCACAGTCCCTCTGCTAAAGCGCGGAAAGAAATGGGGGCATCCTGGGGTCCCCGCGTGGACCGCCGCTCTAGGTGCAGACCGACAGGACGTGACTGGCTAGCGGGAGTGACAGAGGGTTGCGCCAATGGCAGCCTAAACGAGAAGGAACCGGGTGCGAGAGGGTGCCGCCGATCCCACCTGCATCAAGCTCCAGCTGGTAGCAGGGCAGAGGCTCGAGCGATAGCTTGTAGCCCTCGAAGCGGGGATCCAGCAGGGGTCTTTTCACCCGCAGGGAGCAATTGGCCGCCTCCATCGCGTTGCCGGATCCAAGCAAGAGAATCAATAAAGCTCTTGTTGAAAGGTTCGCGCTTCACTCCTGGAACTGAGGCTGGGAGAGCGGCGTGGTTCCCATCCCAGAGGACTCTGCGGCGCCACATCTTTTCTGGGAAATGTAGTGTCCGTGAGAAAGCTGACTCCGTTGCATGCTGGGGAATGTAGTGTTCTGACAACCGAACACTCGCCACTTAGCAGACTCTGGACTTCCCTACCCAGAGGGCCGAGCGACCAGAAGGCGGCCCGCGCTAGTTGAATTCTCACATTATAGGCAGGGTGGCCAGATCCCGCCCCGGAAATGCGTGGTCTAGCTTTCTGTGTGCTTAGGTGCCCGAGCTACTGAGGGTCTAAGTCCGGGCAGCTGAAGAGTGTGGTAGGTAACGGTCGTCAGCGCAAGGGTCATTTCGTCGCTGGGAAGGGACGGCCCTCGCCCGCGGTGATGGTGGTGAGCTATGCCCGTGGTCCTCAGGGCCGGGACCCGGGCCCAGCCCAGGCTCCTTTCGATGTGCTGTCTTTCGTTAGCTTCCCCGACCCGCGCTCGCGGGCCTGTAGGGCTCTCCGACAGGGCGTGCTGCTGGAGTTGGCCTGGAGCCAGTCTTCGCTTTGTTTTCTGGCTCCTCCCCTCCCGCCTCTCCAGCTGTCTCCGGCGTGTTTCATTTTCCCAAAGAATGTCAGAACTGGGAGGGATTCCCTAGCGCCCTTGTTTTACCAGTGAGAAAACTGAGGCCTTTAGGAATTAAGTGACTTGCCCAAGGTCACTACCCGTGGTTTTAGGGGCCAAGACGAGACGAAGTTTTGCTGTTCTTGGTATGGTACGGTCTAAACTTTTGCAGTTATTTTCAAAATGTTAAGCCCCAACTACAGAAGTAAAGCGTTGCCTAGTTATTAACCCTCCGTTCACCCGCCTCTTGGCGCAGTTCAACTCTGAAAATTCTTTATAGTCTGAGTTTTCATACAGACAAGACGGGAAATTACAAAAGTACTCAAGTTAGTGACATTAAGTAGGAAAACATTAACTTTAACCTGATTGTATCTTAAACTTTTAAGTGGCAAAAATGCTCTCATAAGTTAGCCTTGCTTTTTCCCCGCCTACACTGATTTTGGCATTAGTTGGCCGTTTTTATTTAAAATGGAGAATTTCTCAAAGACTAATTTGAAATTCGTGTTCTCACTTATCCTCCAGTAATATGTTTATTTGTGGGCACAGAAACCCACAGGTAGGGTAGCAGTTGTAGTTCTCCATAAATTTGAATTGATGAGTAAATCACATTATCTTATTTCATTTTTCATAATGCTGTCTTTTATTAGTGTGTATACTATATATGGCTCTCCCAAAATTTGAATGAGTTAGGGTGCAGAAATGAACAGTAGTCAGTTATTAATGTACAGTTAAATAAGATGGGACTCCTAGTGTCCAAATACCTGACTTCACATTCTGTCTCTGTGCCTCAGTGTTCTCATCTGTAAAATGGAATTGTGTCATTAGAGCAAGTTTGGGGGGTTAAATTTGCTCAGTTTTAGGTACATAAGTTCTTAATGGTATTATGATAGTGTTATTCCCTTAAAAAAAAAAAAAAAAAACAGTAAAGAGCTTATGAGGGAAGGGAATTGGGAATCAGGAAATAATACTAAGAAGAATAACACCATCTAAGGTACTTGAAATTATCATCCCTTCCTTATTGTAATGTTCAATGTGTTAGGATGATTGTCTAGAGAGGACTTAGAGGGAAACACTTTTCTAAATATTATGTATCTCAAAATGCATGTCGATGTCCAGGTTAGCAAGATGAACAAAGATGCGCAGATGAGAGCAGCGATTAACCAAAAGTTAATAGAAACTGGAGAAAGAGAACGGTGAGTAGTAAATTGTATCACTGCATTAGGTTTCAACATCTTTAATAATTATATCGGAGGAATTTCAAGTGTCAAGTGCCAAAGCATATCCAGAAGGAATTATAGAAAAGTAAAGATTATCAGAGTTTCTACTCTTAAGATCTATAATAGTTTGAATCAGCATTACAAGATTTGGAAGAGTCATAGACAAAGATAAGCAATAAATGACACTGCTAAAGCATTTGTAACAATGGAGAAGAGACAGCATAGACAGATATCTACAGCTGGAGAATGTTACCCAGGTTTTAATATAGAACTACTTTTAGTTACCTCAGGCTCTTAACACTGGAGCAGCATGTGCTCCATTTTCTGAAGGACTTTCTTGTTCCTCTTATTTTAATATTCAGTTTGTGTCTTCAAATTCCAGCTCTTGTATCCACTACCTACTCCATTAGCTTATGGTCCTTGGTGTAATCCATGCTCCATGACAGAAATATCTTTATATACCCACTCTATAATGCTATGATCATAACCTAATTTAAGGAGCAAATGTCTAAAGAAAGGGCTGAGAAACAAACAGAAAGGCTTCCAGAGCAGTGGACAAAAGGAACGTATCTACACAGGAACAGAGGAATGAATCTTTTCCATTTTACCTGGAGGGGTCTGAGTATATTTCAGTAATAAAAGAATTTCGGTCGCCTCGGGTGGAAGAAAATCAGTAGTTCTTTAGGCCACAGAGGGAAAGGATGGTCTAGGCAACAGGATCTGCAGTCAGGGCTTTGGTACCTACCTGATAATGCTCTGCGAACTGCAGAATATAGGAAAGGTGGGAGAGCTTGCAGCTGGAGCAGTATACAGGAGTATGGATTGTGGTGGAAGAATTCTGACCGTGGAAGAATACTGAATTTCAGAACTGTTATGACCAATGGAAGTGTTTAAACCCACCTAGTTAAGATACTGAAGATTGGAGGATTTTGTTTACATCATTGAGTCCAGGCACTTAGATATTATTGCAAGATGTGTCTTTTCCTCTCTCAGCTCTGCTTTCGTCTTTGTTGTCTTTATTCTCAAACAGGCCCTACCCACAGGTGGCAGAGATTAGCAGTTCCAAATTTACATTCCACCAGCTCAGAGTACCTATCTCAGCAAAGAGCCTCACTTGATTACCATCTTGCTTAGGTAATAGGCAAGTTATGCTCAGCCTTGCCCAGGTCATATTTCACATTATAAGAACCTTGTCCAGATTTATATAGGGAGAATGACACAATAGTGTTTGCTGGGTTTTTCCTATTACAGAGCAGAAAACTGAGTGCCCTGCTTACAAAAGTATGTGTTTCTGTCTTTATGTCTGGATAATGGGAATTAGTAAGGATTTTTGGAAAGAAGTGACTAGGTTACATTGTCATTGTAGGGATACTACTCTGTCAGTGTGAGTGTAGATCTGAAGGGACCAAGACAGATGGTAGAAAAATGAGTGAGAAAGGTGATTGGGGGTGAAGGTAAAAAGAAGCAAAACTGGAAAGGAGGACATACTTGTATATTTTTTCAAAATGGGAAGGAGAAACAGACCTCCATGTGAAGAAAGAGATATCAGATGCTGTGCTGGGGTGTGTGCAAATAGTATTCTTGTGCTTAGAGAATTACGGTTTTCTCTCTTATTCATGCAGTGCCTGTCATGTGCCATTCTCTGTTAGGTGTCCAGAATACATACAGTAAAGTCTAATTTCATGGGACTTACATTTTAATGGCAGGAAACACGTTCTAACTGTGTAATGTGCCACATGGTGATTCAGAGTGCCGTGCTAGGGAAAAAAATAAAGCATGGGACATGCAGGGAGAGTGATGTTTTAGACAGGAAAAATAAAGTATCTGATAAGAGAAAAGGAGTATGGAGGAATGGGGGCTCTAACAGCCACAGTTTGAAGATAAACTTACCTGAATGTGCTACCCAAGAAGAAGAAAAGTTAAAGGGAGAGGAGATAGAGGAGGAGAAGGCAGAGTTTATTGTCTATAATAGAGTCTTAGACCTTCTCCTTAGTCAATTGGGAAGGCACTGGAAGATTTTGAAGATATTATACTCAAGGGAAGAGGCAGGAAGTGGATGTAGTAAGTTAGGTCTAAGTTCAGACAAGGAAAGATGGTGCTTGAAACTAGGTACTCTTGGCCGAGAAACATTTGAATTGTAGGTAAGCTGGAAGATTTACTCATGTTTTGGATATGTAGCAAGATGAAGGATAGCCCCAAGTTCTAAACCAACGAACCAGAGAATGAGATTGTTATTTTGAGGAGGAGAGAGTGGGAAAGGGATCGGGATAACCATACCACATAATGGATTTCTGAGATAGTGGAAGAGTAGTGATTTGCAAGGACAGCAGATCTGTTTTCTTTAAGATGTGACATTTAAACCGAGAAATAATTTCAGCTAAGGGTTTTGAGTTTACACAAATAGGTATGGCAAAGGAGTAGCAGAATATTTTTTCTTGGTATCCCTAATTGGTACAGCATTTTCAATATTGAGAAAAAAGAAAATTCTGCTAATTAAATTACAGTTGCCATGTCATTGCTGCAGTATGGAAATGGGGCAGCTTAAGACTGTAGTTAGGAATGGATTTGGAACCTGAAGGACAAAATTTAGCTTTTGTAACATCAGAAAACTAAGTAATGACTCAGGATTAGACCGTGATTAAAGTGTGGGGATGGAGAGCAGGGAATTTTTAGTTGAACAGTTTGTACTAGTATATTGCTTTAGTCGTTCCTACCTAAAGTATCTTGCTTCGATTAATTTGAAAACATGGTTTTTTTTTAAACAGCCTCAAAGAGTTGCTGAGAGCTAAATTAATTGAGTGCGGCTGGAAGGATCAGTTGAAGGCACACTGTAAAGGTAATCACTTTCACTTAGATAAGCTGCTTCTGTTGCTCTGAACTGGGTTGGTTTGGGAGCCATTATAAGAAATTATAAAGCTTAGATCCTACAGTGTAAAGCGCCATTTTATGCAAATGGAAATTGAGTACTATGGTGAGAGTTTTCTTCTCAGTGATGTCTTTAGACTTAACTCCTGAATTTTAGGAATTGTTCATGTATTTTGCAAAAATGAAGCATGAGTTCTGAAGATCCTGTAAGATCAAAATATGTACTCCTTTGTTTTTAAGTAGCATTAGTAATCCTGATAGAATTTTCCTTAATACAATAAGCATTTGGTGGTTGATAAATGTTAACTGTGTCATTTGTAACAATGTTGTCAGGGAATTAAACTTACTGTAGAAAATGTACAATGAGAGGGTTTTCTTTTTTACTTTTTTTTTTTTTTTTTTGGTAGATATTATTGATTTTGCACCTGCTTTTAAAATGAACCCCTTTCCTGGCTCAACTTTTGTTATAGTGAAATTCTAGTTATTTTTTATGAGTTTTCTTTTATATTGCAATGTTTTCTATAAGTAAAAATAATAGACTCTGTTTTAACTATAAGGAAACATTGTGACGCACTAATAAAAGGGAAACTGAAGTCATGCAAACCTTTAAGATAGCAGTTCGCTTTCCACTGTGAATCTTCATCCCTCAGTTGTCTCACCGCTGACCAAGGAGTTGTATAGATTCAAATGATAATATTTTTGTTTCCTTGATACACTTAACCATACTGTGGTAACAGTAAACTGTTCAGGTCCAGCTTTTTATAAAAGATGGATCTGGCACTATCCAGTTGTAATGTACTCTAAAATCACAGCTCTTTGTTTGCTTAAGTTATTTAGTTGAAGTATAAACAGACTGTCTATAATCTGGAAATTAATTTGTTCCATTTGTAATTAATTATATGAAGCTATAAATTTTCATTAAAAAAGAAAGTTTCCTCTTTTTATTTAAAGACCAATCTATACTCTAAAAACATGATTTTAACCCTTCCTCTATGAAAATCTTTCTTACAGATAATGATTTTAAATGATATGATTTGTTTTTTGCTTTTGCATAAGAGGTAATTAAAGAAAAAGGACTAGAACACGTTACTGTTGATGACTTGGTGGCTGAAATCACTCCAAAAGGCAGAGGTAAGGAACACAAAACTATCAGGAAACAGGCTTTTTGTAGGAAAGAAAAAAAAACCCTTTCCGAAATCCTGGAGTTGTTTAAGCACACAGTTGCCCAGCGGTCTGGTGTGGCAGCCTGAGTCACACACGAGATGATAGGTGTAAGTCAGCACGTACAGTGTGCAGTCTCAGGTTGATTGCTAAGGCAGGTCACTTTAACATGAGGTCCTGGGGACATGTCACCTAAAGGTAGCATTTATAAACTCTGTGAGATATGGCCTGATTCCACTTAAATATTAATAATTCAGCATTTATTCCAGTCCTGAGTCATTGTCCTACTATCTCTTTCCTTATTAAAAATAAATTGAGTCTGTCTTCTCGATTGTGTAATTAAGAATTTGGTAATTCATGGTAAGACATATTTAAGACTTAGAAGTGAAAGCAGCTAAATTAGATCAGTTACAGCCACAGTCAGAATCATTTGAATATAAAAGTGTAAAGATTACTACAGCATATGAATTCCTGTTGAGAAGGATCTCTAAAGCCCCATGGTCCTTTTTCTTAAAGCTTGTTTACAGCTGAAAAACCTTTTCAAGTATGGCTCTGGAAAAATGTTTGTTCATTTTATGAATTTATACTTTAAGCTAGTTTTCTTTGATTTCTTTTTCTATTTTTAATTTGTTAACATTGTTTAGATATCATTTATTTAAGATGATCCTGTTTCTCTTTCATCATTTTCATCTTAAATATATTTATGTCTGGTACCTTGCCTATTGGCACCCAGTAAAATTGACTGTTTTCTGAGATTATAATTACAGCATTTCTGCCTTTGCCGTTCTTCCCTCCTAACCTCTCATGTGCCCCTCCCTGCCTCAAACCAATAGCTTCTGTTTAAAGAAGTTTTGTGAAGTTTTGTATACATATATAGATCCATTTAGCTACCACCTCAAGAAGGCTGGCTGTAATCCTTAATCCCTTGCCCCCAACACTATAAAAATCCTTTCCCACTCCCGGCAGGAGAGATGGCTCAGCAGTTAAGAGCACTGATTGCTCTTCCAGAGGTCCTGAGTTCAATTCCTAGCAACCACATGGTGGCTCACAACCATCTGTATTGGGATCAGATATCCTCTTCTGGTGTGTCTGAAGAGAGTCATATACATAAAATAAATAAATCTTTAAAAATAATTCTCTCTGACTCTGATGCTATTGCAGTCAGACTATCCCAGGGTGACTCATCAGTGTGGTCTAAGCAGATTTGTCAGTGTGCCTTTGCATTTTCAAATGGGCTTGTATATATCCTGCTTTTTTGATAAGCTATGTGTTTAGGCATTAGATGTTAAGTCTTATATTTTTTAATCCAACCGTGAGAGTTCTGTGAAATCCCTGTATTAGAAGTCTTTAATAAACCATCAAGTCCAATTCTCATGTGATCATTGGAGTCTTCACATTGACGTTTAATTTTGTATTTCAGCCCTGGTACCTGACAGTGTAAAGAAGGAGCTCCTACAGAGAATCAGAACATTCCTTGCTCAGCATGCCAGTCTTTAAGGGGGAATTAGAATGTGCTGGTCTGTGGATTTATTTCTGAAAGTAAAACTTGCCATAATTAGAAATTGATTTCCCAAAATAAAGTCCTTTTTTGTATGATGGTATACAGTTTTCAGTAATGATGTATACATTGTATTGATTTTTTCCCTAAATGTGTTATTTTAATAAATATCTCATGAATAAGCTTCAATTTTTTATTTTAAAATAAATGGGACTCTGTTTATTACTGATTGCCTAGAAATGTTGAGAGAAATATGCCAGCAGTTATTATAATCCAGTATTTATATGTGTGATTCTCTGTGCTAACGTCTGAGGCGCCTTTCTGGGTTGTCTACATATGGTTTGTTCTTTTGAATCCTCACATTTGATAACTGTGATGCTCCACCTTTGTACTGTAGGTCGTCTTAATTTCTTACTTGTTACAAATTCTGAGGGTTAGGACTGGGTCTTACTTAATCTGTATGTGCCTTCCTTATGCTTCAAAGAAATTACCATCTAATGGAAGACAGAACATTTGCAAGCTGGCTGCACACCACATTTTCTACTCATCTGAACTTTGAAAGCAGAATCTCTAAATTGCATCCCCATATACTGAGGTCAAGAAAGAACTTTAATGGGA
Organism: Rattus rattus; assembly: GCF_011064425.1. Taxonomy (NCBI): domain Eukaryota; kingdom Metazoa; phylum Chordata; class Mammalia; order Rodentia; family Muridae; genus Rattus; species Rattus rattus. The sequence goes on from NC_046154.1 coordinate 218,871,206, forward strand.
AATAATCTCTGCCAATTAGCTTTACTCTGACATCAATCAGGATTAAGAGATCTAACGGACTCTTGTCTAATAATGTGACCTTTGACGCAGAGTGATTATGTTGACCACTTGGAACTTTGCATCCCCTTCCTCACACTGCTTTTCCTACCATAGGAACTTTCTGGTATTTTGTGGAGTACTTTTTGCTGTATGTAACTATTAAGTAATGTTTCGTTGGACTTTATCTTGAGTCCTCTGGCTAACAGTATGCTTTCCCTGGTTGAGTCCCAGGCAGTGAGTCTGACCATGCTTCAGATATCAACAGATACATGTTGAACACTCACAGCCAGACTTATTTCTAGCCTCACTGCCCATGTACCCCAACAATGGGTCTGCTTCCTTGGATATTTCACAAACACCTTTAAATGACCATACTTTAAGTAGTAAGATTCTCCCCTAATAACTACCCATGTTTTTATTCCTTATTCATGGGGTTTCTCAGATGTAGATGACTCAAGATGAATATTAATGCTGTTTCCGAAGGTCGGAGGGAAGAGACAAGATTACTTCTGAAACACCCATAGTTTTGTGTTACTGCTGCTGATTGATTGAGGACCAGCTATAAACTTGGATTATCCTTTCTGGCCCTCCTCAGCCCAAGTGATTGCAATGACTCCTCCGTGCCTCCACTATCTTCCTCACCGTTTTTCTGTGTGGCCTTAGGAAATTCAAGTCTGATCATTTTATTCCCCCACTTGAAATGTTTCAATACTGAATGAAATTCAAACTCGGCATGCTAGCTAGGCCCCTCTAAATCTAGCATGTATTTATCGCTCCAGTTTGTAAAATCCCTCAACATATTAAATTGTTCCATTCCTCGGTACCTTTCATCTAGGAAGCCCTTTAAGTCACCATATCACTACTTTCCCTTCAAAGTTCAGATTGAGTTTTTAAATATTCTGAAACACCCATGGTTTAAATTCCTTGTCACTGATTTATTTTTGGATTTTTGAGATAGGCTGTCCCTGTATAGGTCAGCCGGCCTCAAAGTCTGTCTCTGTGTAGCCCACACTGGCCTTGAGCATGAATCCTGAGAGTGGGGAGTACAGGGATATTAATACATGTGGAGGGAAGGAAACAAGTTCATTATATGGTTCTCATTTCTGAAAGATGGGTAAGGCAATGAATGAACTAAGGGAGCATTACAAGATCACGTGACAAAAGTCCTACTAAATGGGTACAGTTGAGAAAAGGGTTCATTGTCCACACAATGTCATCGGTTTAAATGTCATTGAGTCATTTACATAACTATATTTGGGTCTCTAAATATGTACACAAAATCTTGCCCAAGGTAATATTTTGTTTCAGTTTTATAATGTTCTAAAATATTGATAAGAATTTTCATTTTGTTGCCAATTATGAAAAAATTACTCTTACATGGTACACAGAAAATAGTAAAAATAAGGGGTAGTTCTTCATAATTCTGTACATAGAAACAAACCAAAAAGGCTTATAAAGATACTATTTTAATATCCCAAAAGATTTAAAAACGACATTTGGAAATTCCGTGACAATGAGAAAAATAGCTAAGTTGAAAATACTTTGTAGAAATTTAAGGTAAGAGCATAATTTTTTTTTCTTTTAGTGTTATTGGGGCGGGGTGTTGTTTTGGGTTTTGGTTTTTGGTTCATTTTGAGACAGGGTCACATGTAGTCCAGGCTTTCCCTGTACTTGCTATGTAGCCTAGGTAAGCCTTGAATTCCTGATCCTCCTACCTCTACCTCCCAAGTGCTGGGATGACAGGTGTGTGCCACCTCTGGGGCCCATAACAGCCTAGATTTAAAACACTGCTAAGACTCCCTACCACCTTTCTCTTTGGCATCTTAAAAATGTCTTGTAGATTGAATCTAGAATCATTGGTATTTGTAAATAAATCAACTTTGTGAACATTTTTGGCTCTCATTGATTTATATTAAGTAGGAATACACTGAAATGTTTCCACTCTTTCGACTCAGTGTTGGGAACATAATACACTTGTTCCATGCCTACACTGGGTCCATATAATCATCACTGTATCTGTTATAGTGAGAAAGAAGACCCGACTAAATCATTTATACAATCACTTGAGGCATTACAAGTGTATCATTTGGTTAAGCAGTGCCAAGCCAGGGACTGGTTGGTAACTGGATATAGGACTCTACATAACTTGATAGAAAGTACCACCCAACACAAGAGAGCCGTGACAGCTGCTTGATAGCTGGTGTTGGAATTGATCCTGAGTGAGAGTGTGTGTGTGCGCGCCTGTGTGTGCGTGTGTTGTGACATTTACCTGCACATGTCTAACCTTTGCAGAAGCCTAGCTTGTGTTAATTTGACTTTATAAAATCCTACATATTTTCTATTAGGCAAAAACTATTGAACAGACATTGAATGAAAAGAAACTAAAGTACAATGAAATCATTCAGGTTCTAAACTCATTAATCATAAGATACTGAATAACAGACAAGAATGACTCTTGCCCCCAATATCCATATAAAACATGGGTGCTGTGGCCCATGCCTATAATGCCAGCACTGGGCAGGACAGTCAGTCAGATCTCTGGAGCTCATTAATCAGTCATTCTATCCAAATTTGTGAACCCCAGGGCCCGTGAGAGACTCTGTCTCAAAAACTAAACTGAAGAGTAATGGAGGAAGGTAAAAAAAAGAAAAAAAAAAAAAAAAAGAATGACTCTTGCCTTGGTTTCACTGTTTGGATAGTGTCCTTGCAAGAATTAATAGAGGCTTAAATACTGATAGGGTAATGAGAGCATATGGATTTATGTTAGCTTACCTAGAAATGTAGGAATAATATAATTATGTGTTTTCTAGTATGTAAATACATGAATCATTACACTTGTGTTTGAAGAAAATCACACACTTGTCAGAAGTTTCTAGATAGTGTTAATTGCTACAGAATGCACATAAAGAATGATGTCCTTCTTTAGGGCAGTGGAGTTCATTTATAGGTACATGCTTTCGAAGGATTAAAATTTGGTTCCCAGATTAACATCACTCCATAGTTAATTAGCAAGGAAGGTTGAAATTTCATCATTTTTACCCTTTTAACTCCTCTGTGGCTTGGACTGTATCCCATTTATATTTCTATCTTAAGTACTCAACAGAGAATTCTTAAAATGGCCTTTTAACTGTTTCAAAAGCAAGAAAAATAGTAAATTTATGGCAATTACATTCAATGTGCCTATGGTTACTCTACTTATCAGCCACAAGGGGGCCCTCTAGCACCTGCATTTTTATCTTCTCTGAGACTCACTTTAATTGAGCTGAGTATCAAATTTTACTGGGCCCAATTCCAATTTAGAGGCCAACCAGCTTGTTGAAGATGAAAGCGTTGTTGGATTAAAACTTAATGTGAGAACGTCAGAATGTGCTGATACTAAATAAGAGGTTGCTATCATAAGGTGTAGATGTCAGGCTGCGATCATTTTCAGAGGCCAATTCTATAATTCAGGAAGTTGATTTAAATAGCATACATAATTCCCAAAATCGTTTGATTTCACTGATTTATAATACGGTAGGGGGATAGGTTTTAGTTCAGTAACTCTTGCAATGCAGGAGATAAACATGGGGTCTCATGCATGCTAGGTAAGTCTTAACTGCTTAGCTGCATCCCAAGCCCAAAAGACTCCTAACAGATGAAATAAAAATGTTTAATTGTTCCCAAAAAAGATTATCCATATATTTTTCCTCTATTCTATTGCAAAGAGAAACAATATAGAGCATATATAATAACCCAGAACTGGACATTCAATGACATGTTCTATAATGACAATAGTAATCAAAGAACTAAAGCATGTGGGATTCACATTCATACTGCAATGTTGCCGTAGAGTAGTTCTAAGTATAGGAGCTGGTGCCATGTTTATTACAAGCACAAGTGGTTCGGCACTGTACCTAGAATCACCAGAATTGAGTGATAATCAATGACTTTCGGTTGCTCTAATTTTGTTCTTGTTGAGGACATAGTCTCCAAAATTTATCCCTTTTAAACAGTTACCTATATCAAAGTTGGGCTTTGGCAAGAGGAAAGTGACAAAATAGAGTTTACAGAAATGATTACGGAGCCATAGTTTGGTGGCTGTGCAGGTGACACACATAAATAATGTTGCACACTGTATGATTTGGAGTGTTCAGTTTTGTGGAGATACACTGTGGCCAAGATACTAGCAACATAGGAGTGTTGTTTCTACCATCAATGTGCTTAAGGGCTTTTTTTAGCTACATAAGAGTTCCATTTGACACTATCAATCCCATATATTATTATTATTATTATTATTATTATTACTACTACTACTACTACTACTACTACTACTACTATTTTGGCTAGGGAAATTCACAGCATAACAAAGTATGAGGTCGTGGGTGTGGCCCCTAAAAAAGGTGATAAAAAGTCACCTAAAAAAGGTGATATATACCTTAGCATATATACTCCTTACATTTAGTACTCATAAAACAGTTCTAGGCATAAAGTTTGTCTTTCATATCTAACCCACCCATAAAGGCAGATTTTACACACATACATAAAAGCATATTTAGTGAGAATGACACATACACCTGCTGCGTTTTCTGCTCCTCCTCCTCCAGTTCTGCCCATTAGTGACTGAGTACAGACTTCAGTACAGATTTTATTTTAGTAGTAACTTTACAAAGCTTCATGGACTTCACATGAACAAAATGTCCCTGGCTTATCCTTAGAACTTCCATGCCTGTTTCCTTTTCCTTCTTTCTTTCCCAAGTCACACACAGTCCCCATTTAATAACTTAAACATGAGTCCTCTAAACTTATTCTGTGTAGGCACCCAATCATCTGAACTGTGTTGAAGAACAAGTCACGGTCTCCCTAAGTTTTGTTTTTGAAATGATGCATTCTGCTTATCACCAGCACTGGTTTTGATGTGGCCCTTACTGTGGTGTCAGGGGATTCTGCTCATGGTGGCTTGGCCTTGAGCACTTGGGATGCAGATGGCAGAAACTTGGGGTGGAGAAGAACAAAAAGAGGGCAGCCTCCCCATTCAACAAGGCTCCCCATTCAGAATTTTCTCACACCTCCCAAAAGAAAAACAAAGCATTCAGCACATGGGCCTATGGGAGACATTTCAAAGTGTAACAAATTTTGGTAAAGTGTTCTGGGTAGTTTTTGTCAACCTGTCAGAAATAAAAGGTACTTGGAAAGAAACCTCAATTGAAGAATCGCCACCAACAGATTGGCCTGTGGATATGTATGTAGAAACTTTTCCTGACCGCTCATTGAAAGGGCCCAGCCTGCTGTGGGTGGTGCCACCACTGCCAGGAAGTTTAAGAAAAGCAGCTAATATGAGTTTGGAAGCAAACCAATGAACAGCTTTCCTCCATGGTTTCTGCCTCTGCCCCTGCTTGACTTCTTGCCCTGACTTTCCTCTATGGTGGACTGTGGTCAGGATACATAAGCCAAGCAAAGCCTCTCATCCCCAAGTTGCTTTTGTTCATGGTGTTTTTCACAGCAGTAGAAACCAAGATAGTAATTGTTGTTGGGAAATGGGATCCTGCTGTGACAGGCTTCACCTAGTTTCAGGGACAGTTTTGTAGAGGGAACTTGGAAATTTGGGCTGGAAAAGCAGTTAGTGTTCCAAGCCTAACAGACTATTCTGTGAGGCTTGGAAGTTAATAATGTTGAAAACAAACCAGAAAATGAAGGGCTGTCATGAAGTTTAGGGAGAAGTTTGAGAGTCCCACAAAAACCCTATTAGGAGCTGTTTGTGTGATAACTTGACTGTAGTTTCTGCTCAGCTAGAACTGAATAATCATCTATGATTAATAAAATACCAGCACCACTAACATGAAACCTTTGATTTCCTTAGAGAATAAGAGCTGGCTAGCTGGGTATGAAAAATCAACTGCAATTAAAAAAAGACCAGCATCACTGTGGCAAAATCTTCTGGAAAGTGTTTACTCACAACCACTACACAGAAGCTGGGGTCTGGAGTGACTCAAGGCTGAACTTGGTAATGGCCACTAAGAGTCTTTCACATGGTACTGGTTTTGGCAACATGAAATGTGCAGTATTGGAGAGATCATGGAGAGAAACTAATGGTTGGAACCATATGCCAGTATCAGAGTCCCAGAAGAGGCCAGGAAAGGACATCAGTGAAGGTAAACCGTGGAGACCCCAACATATGGATATGTTAGCACTCTGGAATGGCCACCAAGGACAGCACTAGGTAGAGGATGTGGCCTGAACATATCAGACAAACTGTACTATTAATGGCAGAAGCATACAGTTGGGGCTATCCACACTCTTTGGAGCCAAAAATATCATAAGTGAGTTCTGGATGTTGGAATTTTAAAGAGTTAAACTGTTTTATACTTTTATTCTAACATGAGACATGGGGGACAAACAAGTAAGAAAAAGGTATCGTTGACTAGCAATATGTTTGTGTATGAAAGTTGACTGTGGGTCAACTTTGCTGGTGAGTTTTTGTCAACTTAACACAAACTATGAGAAAAGGGAATCTCGATTGTAAAATTGCCTCCATGAGATTGGCCTGTGGGGATATCTGTGAAATATGTTCTTAACTATTGATTCAAGTGGGAGGGACCAACCCACCTTGGATAGTACCTCCCAGGGCAGGTTTTCCTGAGTTGTGTAAAAAAGCAAGCTGAACAAGCCAGGAAAAACATTCCGGGAAACAACGTTGTTCCATGGTTTCTGACTCAATGTGCTGTCTTGGCTTTCCTTAATAATGGATTATAAACTACAAACTAAATAAACCTTTCCTCTTCTGGTTGCCTTTTACCACAGTGGTTGATCCCAGTAACAGAGACACAGACTAGGACAGTATCGATTGCCTTGGCCCTGTATATTTCTTTAAGGAATCTGAATAGTCTAACAGTAGTATTTCAATCTCCTAACATGATTTGAAAAAATGAATGGTCACAATCTCAAATGACCGTTTCTTTTCTCTTGCCCAAGACTAGTATACTTTTCAAGTATCTACTTCCACATTCGCCAACATGCTTCTCAGCATTGCTCACACTGTCTCATGGTCTGCAACAACAGCAACATTTCCTCATGAACAGAGCAGCAAACTATGACCAAATGTGGTGGCTTCTCTGAAACACAGATGTGGACACAAATGCAAACCTTTCCTCCAGCTGTACTCTAGAACGCAGCAGCTCACTAAGTTTTTACATTAGTTTCTCCTTGTGGTTGTTCCTCTCTGCCTTTCATCAGAAGTTGCCTCAGGTGTTTTACTAGGTATCACATCTCTCTTATATTAGCCATGCCTCAATCACCAAGATCTATCTGTCAAGAATAACCTTATTTCTATGCCCATAAAAATGAAGCAAGAATTCTTAACTAAGTGTTCTATACATGTCATCTCTTCTTTGCCTCCCATTTAACTCATTCTGTTTGAGTCAAGGAAATCTAATTCCTCGAGCATTATCTATGTCAAGATATTTGAATATTGGTCAAAAGTCCTTGTGATTAGGGACGTACAAGCTCAAAGCACAATGATAAATGGTCTCACACTTATTCGGATTGCTGGTATCTAAAAGACAGGAGATGAAGAGGCCAATGAGAAAGTGAAAAAGAACACGGCACCGTTGGAAGCATGTGAATTGTGTGGCGATTGTGGAAGACCATATGAAGAGCAGCATTGTGTGCCTGCAGACCTAGCAGTAGGGAGGCGGAGGCGGAAGAAGTTCCACAAGCTCACGGGCAAACTCTGCCTCTGAAAGACAAATCAAAACAAGGGCACCAACAGTACAGAGGTTCCCCGAAAACTAAAAGCAAAGCTTCCACATGGTCCAGCAGCTTCACTCTTGTGTACCTATCCAAAAGAGTCATTTACCATAGCCTATTTTGAATCAACTAAGGTGCATCACTGGATGAATGGAAAATGTAGGGTATATATAAAATAGAACACTATTAAGCTTTCCCAAAGTAATAAACTCTGTCATTTGCAAATGAATAAAGCAGGAAGATTTTTTGGGGGGTCAGGTTAAATACATGAGACACAGAAGGGGTGCCCGAGTCCAGCCCCGGCATTAGTCTTCTTTCTCGTGTTGGTTCTTCTTGAAGCAGCGGAGGGGGAAGAGCGTCGGCGGAGGGTAAGACTTTGTCTTACGAGATATTTAGGGTTGCTGTATAATAATAAGTTTACTTATCTAAGTCTAAGTTACTATGTTACTGTAGCTGATTTGCTTATCTAAGTCTAAGTCATTATGCTCTGCTACTGTAACTGACCAGCCTTCTGTGTTCCTCTGAGGCTAGAAACTGCAGTCTCTGGCATTTAGCACTTCATTCTCAAACAGCAGGAGATAAAGTAGAGGATTAATTGCTAGAACCTTTTCTCTTTTTACCCTATGACCCTTGCTTTATCAGGCTTGGGGGAAGTTTGGAGCAATAAACTTCTATTGAACCAAGAGAAGTGAATAGCGCTTGCAGAAGGAAAAACTTTTACACAGGCAGATATGCATAAACTTATATAAGTTCATATACAGATTCGTGAATGTACATTTATTCATTTCCACTCAACCAGTTGGGCTCAGTTTACATACATTCTCACAATTACATTCTTACACATACACATGCATACACTCTCACAATTACACACTTACACAGACATCCATACTTACATATGCATATGGAACAAAAGACCAAGCACCGGTACAGAAAGAACTCACTCATTCTGGATGAAAGATGAGTTCCAATCTTTATTGCATAGATTATGAAATAGCTTCTACCCTTTTAATGCTAAATGAATTAAAGAGAAAATTGTAAGAGAAAAGGCTTGTTCCTTTTAATAAGACTAAGCCTGCCTTGCTATTAAGGAATGACCTGTTCTGTCCCATGGTAAGGAGAATCCTGCCTGCTCCTTCTCCTCTCTCCAGTTTCTTTTTTCCCCCCTCTTTTCCTCTGCATTCTGCACATTGCTGTCTTAGTATTTTAAGTTACTTATAGTCTCTAAGTTATTCCACTCTGCATTTCTTCTCAGCCCAGGTCTCCTTAGATCAGTTCTCCTTATCTCAATTCAGCTCAGTTTTTAGATCAGTTCTCCTTTGATCAGTCCTAAATCTTCAGCTCAATCCTGTCCAGCTCAATCCTGACTCTTCTCTTTTATCCTCAGCACTTAAACATCATTCAGAATACACAACCACATGTTGCAAAGTTCATCACAGGTTCACATAAAAAGTCAAACCATAAATTGAAATAGAAGATTACAACAGTGTACATTTACATGCATATCCATTAGTCATAATTATCTGACTGAACATCCATCACCTGTCTCAGCCCCACAGGTTTACCGAAGGATTAAAACCATAACTAAGTTTTTAGTGAAGTTTGCATAGATAAACCCAGTCAATATTTTATCCTCTGTCCTTGCACCTATAATAAATCATTAGTTCTCTTTTTATGACCTTTGGTTAATTGTTTTACAACCTCTTGGAATGTGCTCTGAGTAGGAGAAAGTCTGGTTACTATCTAAGAGCAATTATCTGGTGACACTTGAGAGACTGTCAGAGTTCTCACTGCAGTTTTGATTATCAGGATGATCACCTGCTAGTTATTAGCTTGTCCCGTTATGGCTCCCAACAAAAGGAAAAGTACTACAGATCCCTCACATGCACATGGAAGAAGTCATGGAAACAGAGAAGAGTGGTTTCTGGGAACTGGGGGATAATCCTTCATCCCTGTAATACACACAAGGTTTCTCCAGGAGCTCAAGAGTCACAATTGTTTTTTAATTAAATTTGTTCTCTGACAATTACATGCATGTATGTACTATGCTAAGCATATATGAACTAGTCTCATCCTCGACCTATACCTCTATCCCTATAATCCCCCTGCCCCTCTTTCTTACAGGTATCATCCCAACATGTAAGCATTTTTGTTTTAATTTTTTTTCTTTATTCTTTTCTCATACAATGAATCCCAACAACAGCCTCCCCTCTCCTTCTCCCTTCCAACATCACACCTACCCTCTCTGCCAGATCCACTGTTTCTCCATAACCCTCCAGGAAAGAGCAAGCCTCCCATGGTATCAACTGAACACAACATAACACAATGCAGTAAGACTAAGCCTAACTTCTCATACCAAGCTGAATGAGGCAACCCAGTAGGTGGAAAAGGGTTCCAAAAGCAGCAAGAAAGTCAGAGGCAGCCCCCAATTCCCATTGCTAAGAGTCCTACAAAAACACCAAGCTTATAACCATAACATATATGCAGAGGCTCAGATCCTTGCATGGTCCATGATTGCTGCTTCAGTCTCTGAGCCACCATGAGCCCTACTAAGTTAAGTCTGCAGGCTGTGCTCTCATGGTGTCCCCGATCCCTCTGGCTCCTACAGTCTTTCCTCCCCTCTTCTGTAGGGTTGCCTGAGCTCTGCTTTGTTTGGCTGTGAGTCTCTGTATACCCCCCATCAGCTGCTGGACAAGGATGACAGTTAAGGTAGGTCACAAACTATGAGTATAGCAGAATGCCATTAGGAATCATTTCATTGAGTTTTGTTTTTGTTATTGCTGTTGTTAGTCATATTTGCTTCTATCCTAGGTCTCTGAGCCATCCAGCTTCTAGATCTTGGCTATCCAGAATGTATTCGGCATGGGCTCCCTCTCAGGTCTTGAGCCTCAGCATAGGCCAGTCATTGGTTGGCCACTATCACAAGCTCTGAACCCCATTGCCCCAGCACATCTTGCAGGCAGGATAGTGACCCACTATCTTAATCAGACTGTCTAGGTGGTTGAGGGTATGGTTTGGAGATTGGGGGGGCTCTTCCTTTGGTGCGCAAAGACAATGACTGACCCTCTCAGAATCCATCAGTTGGCAGTAGTTCATCAATGGGGTAGTATCACCATGATCCCCTTCCAGGTCAGTGCTTGTTTTGTGGACAGGCACAGGTTTCTGCAGGCAACCACAACTTCTGTGAGGTCATGTTTGAAATGGCTATGTCATTTTTTGTAGACATATTTCCCAACCCTTCTCACCATTGCCTTACCCTTAAATTCTGTCAAGGTCCATGAGAAAGGAACAGCAAACAGCTTTAGAACTCATGAAATGTGGCCTGTGGTCAAGTACAACCTCAATGGAGAAAGGCAGTGCCCTGAGGGCTGTTGTAGAGTTTTGCTGTGCTTGTTGCCATCACATCACATCACATCACATCACATCACATCACATCACATCACAATCACGTAAAATCACATGCCTCATAATCTATGAATTGTATGAAACTCTAAGGTGGCTCCCAGACCCTCTCTGAACAATATCATTGGCACTTACAATAACAGTGAATGATCTTTGTCAAGGATTGCTCCTGGAGCAGATTGATGATTCAGTTACTACCTTCAGAAAGATACCCAGAGATGTAGATTGTTAGCAATGACCACTAACTACCCTTAGAAAGAATTTAGAGATACAGATTGGTCGTAAAGGTAGGCTAACGTGTTTTTGTTAGTGGCTCTGATGTAGAAAATCTTATGGAACAATTTGAAGCTCAGAAAGTCACAGCCTAGTTAAGCTGGGGTTATTTTAAGGTCAGGGTAGAAGAATGATGGCAGACTCCAATAGCACTGGCCAATGGGACTCTTCTGCTGAAGCTGTACTGGTGTTCAAAATGATGATTAATTTCTTGTACCCATTTTTTTGCCCTCAGTTCCCTGATATAATGAAATAAAAAATTGTTAATGAGTAGATGTGCACCCTGAGGATGCGACTCTTTCTCCCTCTTTCACAGGCCTCAAAAAGGTTCTTCTTGAGCTTCAACAACTTTTTCTTCAGCCTCCAAAGAGTTTTTTGTCATCCTCCCAGGAAGTATTCCACTGGCCCCAATGACTCAAGCTTTGTTCCCTCAGGGAAAAGTATGCTGAGGGCAACTCTACACTCCGCCTCAGTTTACCCTGTGATTTCAAAGCTAGTCTTTGGCAAAATTCTTTCTCTTCTTGCTCCTCAATGTTCCCTGAACCTTGTGGGCTGGTGATGTAAATGTCCTATTTAGGGATAACCATTCAAGTCACATTTATTCTATAGGCTTAGATTTTTCAAAACATATTTTTAATAAGGGTTCTTAAATGCTTTAATGTCTCCTCTATCCCATTACCCACCAGAGATAGTGGTAAGGAAAGATTAATAGAGCAAAAGAGGATGTGGATCTGTTTAGAAATATTTATTTGGAGCAAATCCAATCCACATTGTCAGGATATTAGTTCAGTTCACATGAATCATCAGTAGTAGCTCGATCCACTCACGAGCACCACTCACGAATCAGCAATGGCGGGTAGATCCAGAAGAAACCAACCATAAGGCTCTGTCAATCAACTTGAGTCTGTGGAGAGACCACAAAAGCTTCCAGAACACCACCAGAAATTTTCTGGCCCATTTTTCTCTATGAAGTCACGACAAACAAAGAATGGTAAGGTGTGGCAATATCATCCAGTATCATCCTCTGTCTGTTGGGCTTCATTTATATCCTTTCCAAACATCATGTGTTCTCTCAAGCACCGGTTCTAGCAAAGCATCACATGCCCCATTTCCAGGCTGCCTCTAGAAAAATACCACATGACTGGTCTTAGCAAAACGCCCTCTCATGTGTCTGCTTCAGCAAAAACATCCTCTCATAAGATAGTTTCCAGAAGAACATCACCTGACACAACTGAGTCTCCAAAGAAACCAGAAATTTCCACTTCATTATTCTAAGCTTTTTGAGTAGCCAACAGTCTGCACTTACAACCATCCAGAGCAAAAAGAAACATCGCTGAGTAAGGTTGAGATCAGTATTTGTCTCTGAATATAAGCACAAACATATAATCTGCTCTGTGCCGGGTCAATTTAGCCAAACAATTGGAGTTAGTTTCCCTGTAGGGCCTTTGACCACACTGACATGAGCTTTTGGCTGGATTTAGAGTGTCAGATTTATATTCCCTTCCATGGAGCAGGCCTTAAGTCTAACTCAAGAGGAGTATATTATCCCATAAGAGTTTTGCTACTATTAAACCAGCAGGCACACCTTGCCTAGCTGGTTGGAGGTGTAATTTGTACAGGTCACATTATAAATTATGAGACCATTAAAGCCATATTTCCGTAGAAAATTACATAACTTACATGTGGTTCCCTATTTTTTCTTCTAGTTCTCTCAAAGTTTCAACTTTGATGGTGAGGTCTTTGGTCAGTTTACATTTATTTTGATAAACAATGTGAGAAAGGGCTCTATTTTCCATCTTTTATACAGTTTTTCCAGTTTTTCCAGTACGACTTGCTGAAGAAGGTTATCTTTTCTCAGTTGTGCATTTTTTGTCTCTTTGTCAAAGATTAAGTGGTTATAATTACAAGGGTTAATGCCCAGGATTTCCATTCTCTATTATTGATCAATATGACTGTGTTTGTTCCAGTACCATGCTATTTATTTCTCTTGAACTCTTCATTTTCAGCAAATGTTATTCATTGATGTAGTTGGTCAAGCTGAAAACCTTTGAGTTATCTGTAATTTATTCCTCTTCCTTTCATCCTATCTCCCTTCTCATCCATTATTTGTCTTTATTTATTCAGCTTAATCACCTTATCTACCTTCACCATCAAGTAGTCAATCTCTCTTCTGCACCATGAAAACAGAATCATGTCATCTGTAGACAAGGACACTTTGACTTCTCCCCATCCTATTTGTTTTCTTTTAGTTTTGTGTTCTTGTCTTATGCTCTAGCTAAATGTTCAAGCACTAAATTAAAAAAGGAGTAGAGAAAATCAAGATACTTGTCTTATTCTTTATTTTTTGTGGAAATATTTTGACTTTTTCCACTTAGCATGATGTTGGATACAGGCCTGTAGCATTTATTTTGTTGAGATATCTTGTCAGAAGTCTATTCTCTCTGGGGCTTTTATTATGAAGGTGTGATGGATTTTGTTGAAGGACCTTTCTGGATCTACTGAGATGATCATGTAATACATATTACATAATATACGTTATCATGAAATGTATATTTAAAAAGAAATACCTGATTTCATGATTAGGCTCTCCTTTCATGTTTCCCTACTAAGCTCCCGTCCCTTGATGACTCTGATCTAAATTACAAAGACTTGAAGATTTTAAGGATGAAATTTTAAGTATTTTGAAGAATGTGGTTTCACTCATAGATCACATAGCCAATTTTTTGAACCCAAGAAGACATGAATTTTCATCAAGTTATAACTATTTATTGCCACATTGACCCTTTGAATTATTTTAGTAATTCAGGATTAAAACTCCCATGAGTGTGATCTTATCCCAGGGAGTTTATTCATCATATAAATAAGTGCCCTTTAAAGAGGAGAAATCAGTTAAAGATGCTCATTAATTCAACAAAAACTTATTAAAAATTTATATCTGCCAAGTATAGTGCTTGGTTCTTTAAGAAAGAAAGCATTGTAAGAAAACTGGCTAATTGGCTTTTAAAAATTAACTTTCTTAAAGCCAATTAGGCAAATGATCTAAATGATCCATTTGTGGAGTAACCAATTTGTCAATTTAGCTAAAACGAAAAGATTGTAGAAACATTTGCCTGCTTTTAACAAGCCTTTTATTTGGGATGCCAACTATTATATATAAAATATATTAAATATAAAATGAATTAGTAGTGTTGAATGTCACATATTCATAGGTACCATATTCATATGCAGCAGATATATACAAACATACACGTACATACATACATAATTATACAAACAAATGTAATCTGGTTAAACAGACTAGTGTTGACGGTGGTGAGGCTCAGTGGGAAGAGCAGCTCTAGTGGACCAGGTAATGCTCTTGGTTAAGTAGAAACATCAAATAGGATACAAGAGAACAGAAAGATGGCTGAGAGAGTAAAGACACTTGTCACCAAGTCTAATGTTCTGAGTTTGACCCCCGAGTCTCTCTTGCCAGATAGAAAGACAGAAGTGACCACTGAAGGTTATCCTCTGACTGCCAAATACCCATTTTGGCACAGGCACCCTCCCCCCAATCCTTCAAGCAATTGGGACAGATATTGGAACAAAGATTGCCTTTTGGAGCAAATAAATAGCATGTGCAGTGCCCGAGTAAAGAGTGTATTAAAGTGTGAAAACAAACAAACTTGGGATTTTGCCATGGTTTTACAAAAAGATAAAGGTCTAACTGGGCGTGGCAGCACAGGCTGAGAGTTTGAGGCCAGCTTGGGCTGTATAGTAAGACCCCCATCTCGGGGTTGGGTATTTAGCTCAGTGGTAGAGCACTTGCCTAGCAAGCGCAAGGCCCTGGGTTCAGTCCCCAACTCTGAAAAAAAAAGAAAAAATAAGACCCCATCTCAAACATACACATTATACACCTCTCTCTCTCTCTCTCTCTCTCTCTCTCTCTCTCTCTCTCTCTCTCTCTCACACACACACACACACACACACATTGTTTTTATTATTTACATAATGAATACTGGGTTTATTTATAGGAAAAGTGGGCAAGGGGAGAGGGGACTCATTGGAACGAGGTAAAGGGATGGAGAGGGGACTCATTGGAATGAGGTAAAGAGATGTTGGTGAAATGATGGTAGAAAGGACGAGTGTTGAGAGTGCACAACGGGAGGGTGACATGTCATGGAAGAAAAGTATTTCTTCCTGTAAGAGAGAAAGGTGAAAGTATGAAAAAAGAATTCTAAAGTTCTAGGAAGTTTTTAAAGAATTACAGAAAACTGAAAGGCATATGATATACGGATGCATACATTCTGAAATTATTTAAAGTTCTAGATTTCATTTAATCATCATTCACACTTTATTTCACACATTTTCTTTGGTCAAACATGTGAAGTTAATTGCATCATGATGTTGGGGCCCTAAATGCTTCAGCATGCAATTCTAAAGCATGAGCACCCCCTCCCCAAACCCCCAGAATGATATCTAGCCAAATGTTTCCTCCATGTCTTTTAATACTTGGTCCTTATTCAGCTCCCTTAAGCATCCTGTAAGAACAAAGTATTTTGAAAACTAGAGTGTGTAAAGCAGAAGGATGAGGTGGACAGTCAAAAGATCAAGAGGTTCAAATATTAGGGCCGGTGAAGACATCACCTTGGCGACATCCTCCTTCAGGAGGGATGAGAACCACGCAGTCCAGAAGTGGAAACTGATCTGTATCTTATTCTTCTGCTGCCTGGCACCCTTATGGACATTACGGCAGTACCCTGCTCCCCAGCAAGCTCTCTCCAGAGATCTACCACTCAAGGCTCCAAAAAGAGTAAGAATACTGGCTCCAGCCACACAGCTAAGCTCTCATTCCGTTGGGTGTATCTCCCTAATCCAACTGCTTAATGTCACCGTGCCTCAGTCTACTGGGACAGCTGGGCTAGTGCTAACAAGGAGGGTATCAGTTGCTGTCAGTTATGTCTGCTCTGCCATAGGGACACGGTGTTTGGGAAGCTTCCAGCTATCAGATAAAGTTTTATTTTATCATTATCAAGTGAAGGGATAGCGCGATCCTGTGCGAAGGAAAGTGAATTGCAGTTCGTGTATAAGGTGGTCTTATAACTAATCTAAGACAATTAATGAGCATATACCTCTAGAATTTAAAAGAAGGAAAGTAAAGGTGGGGAAAAGAGGGGGGAAGAAAGGAGGGAGGGAGGGAGGGAGAGAGAGAGAAAGACACACACACAGAGAGAGAGAGAGAGAGAGAGAGAGAGAGAGAGAGAGAGAGAGAGAGAGAGAGAGAGAGATCGCTTATTTGCAAGTACGCCTGTGTATGTCTGTGCCTGTGAAATCCCAGAGGCACAGCAGACCAACTGGGGGCGGGGCCGGTCTCTGGCAGGCAGGTTCACCCAGGCTTCTGGGGCGAGTCCCACACGCAGGAGCAGCTCCCAGAGCCAAGCAATTTTCAGCACAGGCAGCTTCTGCAATCAAGCGACTGGTGCAGACTCTGCAGCACCAGCTCTGCGATGGGACACCTGTGGCCTCAGGGACCTGGTTTTCTCTTTGGGTGCTTTTGTGTGCAGCAGATTCTCACACAGGTAACGCAGTGGGGGAAGGTCGGGAGCCCATCCACAGACCCTAGTCCTACTGGGTAGCAGGGAGGCAAGACCACCAGCCATTTGCACTGAGCAACCTGGGGTCCTGAAAGGCCTGACAATGGCCTTCTTCTGATGCATACAGACACCTTACAGAGAGACTGAAACAGAGGTTAGAACCCAGAGAAAGATACCAGTAGGGGTAAGGCTAGCTGGAGAAACCTCTCTTAGAAACATTGATCAGTACTGGAGTAGAACTGAGGAAGTTCCTCACCTCCCTCCAGAGTGACATAATTGAAAACAAAACAAAACTGCAAAAGTAGCTGGGTGAAGGGCAGTAGGCACCACCTGAATTCTACCTCTCCTTGTTCTCCTTGGTTCTCCTTCTCTACAGAAGGGAAAGCAGGTCCCAGAAGGCCAGGAATGGGTGGTTGTGTTGTGGCGGGTGTCAGTCACTTCCAGGGTAAGCTGCCCAGTATCTTCAAAGCAAACCCCAGGAGAGGGCTGGGGAGAAAGTGATAAGAAATTGGAGTTGTGTGCTGAGATAAGGAGAGGGTGAACTTGAGATAGGAGAGGCAGCAATGTCTGGAGCTAGGATCCAGCTCCCTGCAGATAGATCCTCTCTTGGCTCTCTGGGGCAGGGACTGGAGATAGGAACATATTACAACAAAGGGCAAACTCAAGATCTATACCCACCTGAAGCTCAGAGACGTTGGGTCCGGGCGCACGAGCCTCCATTCCGCTGACGAGTTTAGGCTGCCATAAGTCAAGGCACACGTTTTCAGGCAGCAATGAACCACTCCATCATAAGTTCCTTCATCTTTTTTGCAATGATCCATTTCAAAGATTAATTTTTGGGGCTGTTCTGCTCTTAGTGCCTTAGTGTTCTGTACGTACTCTAATAAATTGTTTGTGCTTCTAGTTAACTTGCCTCTATGTCCTCTAGGCAGCAAATAAGATACCTTTAGCTACTGTGCAAAGTATTTCCTGGCAGTGTTAAACAATTGTGTATCGTTTTCAAAGAAACAAAGCCGCTGGCTTTTTCCCCCGCTGGTCCAGCAGCTTCTATTAGAACCTCCCTTCTATTTCTGAATGGTAGACCTAGGCTAACTAGTTCATATTTGCCCTTCAAGATGCAGTAGAGGAATTCCATTCTAGAAACCGGAGTGGTCTCAGAAATATGAGTGAAGTGTTTCTTTCCATGCCACCCAGGACCCTGTGGTCTTTCTGTCATTTTGATCTAAGCTAGACTTTAGGGAGGCTAATATGAATGTGCCCTTCTCTGTCTGCAGGAAACTTGAAGAGTGGCTAAGTGGTCTTTTCACTATGCACTCCGCATCATTAGGACACTGGAAAGCTGTCAGCAACTATTCTTAAAATGCAGCATTGACCTTTGTCCCTCCTAGCACTGCACTTATATGATAGTGCTAAAAACATAATGTTTCTCCACACAGGTGTTGCCTATGCTCTTAAGGTGCTGAGGGCAGGTATGGACCGTAGCTAGAGGAGCAGGTCAGAAAGCTAAGGTTTTGCTAGTGTGGTATAATATGGTAGATACGAATGTTGAAGATGGTTATGTTATCCCTTACTCTTTGTAAACCCAAGAAAGTTCAGGAAAAGCCAGTGAGCATTGATTAAGTTATTTTAAGTAACAGTTCATTCACACCTTACAATCTGAATGGGAATTGTGATACTTGGAACGAAGATCTTGATTATGTCCCCAACTATCAGCCTTGTGTGTTTTTAAGGTACCTCTGAGACAGTCCCCAAAGTGACAGAAGTTATACCTAAATATGGCAGCATAAACGGAGCAACAAGACTGACCATCAAGGGAGAAGGTATGCTTGCCCTGTGTGCATCCACATGCAAAGCATCAAGAACGAGACGACGCTTTCTTCTTTTAGCTTTGTGGTACTGGGTTCCACATTTTTATCCCACATAACTTAGGGCTTCACACATGCTAGGTGGGTGCTCTTCTCCTCTTAGAGTTTTATGGTTACCATAACTGCCCACACAAAACACATATCACTGGAATAATCTTTGCACTTGGCCACAGTGGCTGAATTCTTCCTCCTGGATAGTAATTAATATTCATTTATTTTAATTGAATTTAATTAGTAAATTCAATTAATACAAATAATTAAAATTAATGGCTATTAATTAAAATGAAAGCCAAACAAGCCCACATTCATGTCAATGTGATCATTCGACTCTAATTCTAATGGCTCATTTGATACTGAGAGATCTGGACTTAGTGGCTAAAGTGAGGAAAAAGGAGTTTCTTGTACTCAAGTCTTCAGTTCTTTTCCTTACTCCTCACAGGCCTGGTGATTTTATGTTCAGTTCATAGTTGAAACATAACATGCTAGGGGGTGGAGAGGCTGGATCTTGGTAGGGAAATGGATGTTAATGAAAGATGTAAGGTAACAGAAAGCAAAATGTGGGCTCCTTCCTGCTGCCACCTAAGCGCTATCACGTGCTGTATCAAGACATGAGTTATGTATGATGCTGCCTCCTTGCTGGGCTCAGAATGAAAGCATGGAAGGTAGATACATTTAAAGTGCACCTCCTCCCAGCGGAGATAAATGCATGCTGCTATGACCCACCAGGCCTCTGTAATACAAATGGCAACCGTACTCAGACACTAAGAACTTTTGGAGAACATGAAAGAAACACTTTTTTAAAAAAAAAATTTAATCATTTTTTTTTACAGTCCAGACTTTATCCCCCTCCCAGTCCACCCTCTGACTGTTCCACAACCCACATCTCGCCCCCCACCCCCTATCCCCGTCTCCAAGAGGATGTTCCTACCCTCTCACCCCACCAGATCTCCCCACTCTCTGGGTTAGGTGCAGCTTCTCTGACTCAGTCTGGAAGTCCTCTGCTGTAGGAAGCTTAACAACAACTAATTATGTCTTTAAAATAAGAAATAGGCCTTTGGAGTCAGAAGTTGGCATAGGGAAATAGTTCTTCTGTCATATGTATTAAAAATGTATTTGATTTCTATAAAATTCAATACCTCAATGTCATGCTTAAAACAGACTATGTTCCTACATGGTGAGAAATACACATAGTTTCCTTTTTGGTGTATAGTTAGGAGTGGGAAATTATGTATTCGTTAAAAAAATTTTAAGACATCTTAATCTTATCTACTTTAAATTGTAAAATGCCAGTAAGCATTTGGATATACTTGGAAGCTATGAGGTTTTCATCAGAAATTTAAATGCCAGAAGAGGAAAGTTCAGGTTCAAAAAGAAATCAAGACGTCCAAACATTTCATGCTTCCTTCAAATGTGAACTTCTGGCATAGGAACCATGACCACAGTTTAGTTACACATGGCTGCTTAGAAGTTTTCAGAGGGCACCATTCCTTAGTTGTAATCGCTTGAGGCAATTAGGCTTTCAGACTTCTCTGTGATGAAACAAAGTGTCAAAGTAAATTTTGCCTTTTCCTTCTGACCTCTACTTCCTGATTACTTTTGCCCAAGTGTAGAGCTGAACTCGACCCCATTTGGAGACACCTGCACCCTCCCCGTATGTCTTTCCCTTTCTGCTTTAATCACACTCTGTAGCCAACTCATGCTGTGCTGGTGTGTGTCTTTCTTTTCAAGCTGAGAATAAATGTTTTTACTACTTTAGAAAAGCAGCATTCAGCATGGTGGATGTCAGGAGCTGGGAGCAGGTGGAAGGGTGGGGATTGGCTGAATTAAACAAAGCTTTAATTATGAGACATGGATATGATCTAGAGCATGGCCCACATTTGTACAGCATAGTATCTTACTGGTAATGACTTGACTTGCATACTGAAATTGTGCTAAGACACTAAGAATTTTGTGATTATTATAAAAATGAATGAAAGCACCTAGAAAGAAACACGTAGAGATGATGAATGCGTTTGTAGAAGTGGGTATATTTTAATTCTCTAAGCTGATAAAATTGTATATAGTACTTAAGTATGTATAACTTTTATAGGTTAGCCATACTTCAGTACTATAGTTTTAAACAAAAAAGTCAATTTAATATAGGGTTTTGGGTGTCTGTGATGTACATGGCATTTGTACGAGGCAATGACTTGCAAACCAAAGCTCATGAACTAATATTTTATTTTATAAAACTTATTATGCAAAAGCAAGATATTTGAGAACGTATTAATTTGAAAGTTGAGTTCTCTGTGAATCTGCCCACAAGCAAATTGATTACTGACCCTTCACAGTATCTAAATGACTCTTGGCTCTTATAAGGCAAAGATTTTTTATGGATTATTTGGTTCAAAAGGCTATGCTATGATTGGAGGTTTGCATTGCTCAGTGGTGGCTTGATTGACCAGTAGACCTGAGATCATGGGTTGTACCCCAATCACTGAAGGGAAAAAATACAACTGGGTTGCTTTTGAGGGGGCATAAATATATGCAATTACAATTATGGTGTCTAGCCAATGTTTTCTAAATGATGATATCATAGAAGTATCTGCCCTTATACAGTGACTGACTTGATAACAGGGGTGCTCATTTGGGTAGTCTTGGTGTATCCACAACTGCATTGATTGTTTTGTTTCAAGTTATATTTATACCATTTGATTCTCTTCCCAGCTTACTTGTTATGTCTCTTTTAAAAAGAGGCGAGGCGTTGGTTACCTTTTCTGTTTATCTTATCTCTATGATAATAGCTGGCACATAAACCGTGTGTTGAAGTGTTTGGTCACATTACGCTTTATATTTTGGAAAAGATGTGGGTTTTGGTTGTGTCCCACTGGCATTTAATGTGACTTTACATTGGAGCTGGTTAATTCTGCAACCAATTGCTTTCTCATAAATATTTCTCCCAGTTGAGTTTTCGGTACTCACAACTTTGGAACAGAGTAACATAACCAAGGTACCTGGTATCTACTGAGCTTGATTTTTGTTGTTGTTGTTGTTCTTCGGAGTTTAAATTTCCATGTGGAAGGACTGCTGAAAACAAAAAACTGGGAAGTTTGCTTGTGATATGCTTCAGGATGTGACATATATGTTTATGTTAGATGTATACTACATCAATGATAGGTCAAGACAGGTCTGTACTTGGGCATTCTGAAGACAAGTGCAGTATATAGTAATGATGATGATGATGATGATGATGATGATGATGATGATGATGATGATGATGATGATGATGATGGTATTGTAGCTATAATATTAAACATGAATTTGTCTAAGGAAAACCATAGAAAGATATGAGGAAAATCATATTGGTTTCATTCTTCCTACCATTCCTTTGTATCTTTACTCCTGTGGCTTTATGACATTTAAGGACATCTTGCTTTCATGCCAGTTTTGTAAACCTGAGAAACCATAACAGCCTACACTGTGCATGACAACGGCCAGCTTACTCAACAGTGCCGTTTTCCGTGACAGCACTGTGGGCGTTACCTCTGGATTGCTGCTATCAGAAGAGCCAGCCCTGTGTGCCTGGCAATTCTTGTCTCCAGGTTTTCGTCAAAAGAAAAAAACACATCAATATGTAAGGAATTTCCATCCCAAGCCTCATCCTTTCTGTTTCCAGGGCACACCCAACCCTTCCTGTAATTGTGTGCTTTGGAAAACTTCCAAAGGTGTCAGCTTTTTACCCAATGACTTATGTAAAGTAGACTTAGAATCAGTTTTACTAAAAAAACTGTTTTGAATGTTTTTTTTTTTTTTTATTCCTTGGGACTAAGTTAACTGAAGACCTGTTCTACACTTTTTCAGCATTTATTTTTATTTATTTATTCTCCGCTTGTGTTTGCCCTGCCTGCTTACATTTCGTTGTATCACATACGTGCCTAGTACCCATGGAAGCCAGAGAGGGTGTCAGATCTCAAGGAATTGGAGTTACAGGCGGTCGTGAGCTGCCATGTGGATGCTGGGAACCAAAGCCAGGTCCTTCAGAAGAGCAGCTAGTGTTCTTAGCTACCAAACCATCTCTCCAGCCTCATTATCCATGGTTCTAAGGCAAAATGTACAATTAAAATGTTTAAAAGTCTTGCTGATAGGGCTGAAGAGATGGCTCAGTGGTTAAGAGCACTGACTGCTCTTCCAGAGGCCCTGAGTTCAAATCCCAGCAACCACAAGGCGGCTCACAACCATCTGTAATGGTATCTGATGCCCTCTTAAAAAAGGATTGGGGATTTAGCTCAGTGGTAGAGTGCTTGCCTAGCAAGCACAAAGCCCTGGGTTCGGTCCCCAGCTCCGAAAAAAAAAATAGTCTTGCTGATTTTCTTCATATTATCCCTGTGGTTTTTCTTGGACATCTTTACATATGCATGTATGATATTATAGCTATTTCTAAGGTAAAACCAGTATCATCATTTGTTAGTGTTATTATTGGATATCACACTTGTCTTCAGAATGTCAAAATTCAGACCCACACTAACCTATCATTGACACAACATGTACCCAATATAAAAATAAATGCATGTGTTGCATCCTGAAGCATATCACAAGTAAAACTTTCCATTCTTTGGTTCCAGCAGCCTTCCTGCACAATACAAACTCAATGTGAACTCCAAAGATAAGCAAACGTTGGCGAAAGCAAACGAGTGGGTTTGAAAGTGTTCCACTTGCACTTTTCATGGATTTTTCCCCACAATTCTATTTTTTTTTTTTAGCAACTATCTTTATAGTTTTAAAACTTCAAATCAAGTGATAGTATCTTTTGCATGCAGGATCTATAGTTGCGGTTTTGTTTATCTATGCTGGGTAAGTGGTCTGATTAAGGTTTCAGTGTTGAGGAATAAGGTCTCTATCCTTTGCTAAGTTTCTTCTTTTTTTCATTACACATGCAAGAAAGGACAGGAGAGGGATTGAAAGATAGGGAATGGTAGAAGTTAAATTTGGAAACAAGTAAGAGTGTTTGCTGGATCCTGTGTTGTTTTTAAAAGGGATGTTAGCCCTGCACCTAAACATTGGTGCTTTTATGACTGGGTGCAAGTAATGAATGAACTTCTGGATGAGATCTATGGAGCTGACACCAAGGTAAGAACTATACACACTACTTAGCATCTCAGACAGTCCAACAGCAGGGATGATGGGGATTTTTCAAATGAGGAGAATAAGGGAGTTTATAGGTTGAACTTAAAGTCAACCTGGCAGGAAAAGCTGGCCCTAGGGCTCCAGCCAGGAACTTACAGTCTGAAGCCTGGACCCTTTCTATGAAAAGGCACCACCACAGAAGGCTTTACCTGAGCTGGAGGCCAGGAGCTTTGGCGTATGAAAGGAACCCATCACAATGAAGTCTTCCTATGTTAAACTAGGCAGCGTTGCATACATGTGATGTAGAGGACCTTTGGAAAACAATGAAAATGGGCAGTAATTTAACAGTGAGTCACACCATCTCTTCCTGAATATATTTATGTTTTCCTAATGTTAATTAGTATAATAAACAATATTTGTGTCATGGCGCCATTTATATTATTATAAACAGTGTAAAACACAGGAATTAAAGTTTATTAACCCTTCAAGGTTTATCATGTTTTGTTCATGTTCATTGATAATTGATATTAAGTTATTGTTCTAGGGATATAGTCTGAAATGAATTATGTTATGAAATTTAAGCAACTTATAAACATACATGAATGACACAGCAGAAAATGTTTTGGTATAAAATAAAAGCTTTGGTGATTTCATAATCAGCAGAAGACAAAACTTTGCCATACCAAAAAATGTATATATTTTTAAAATTCAAAATTTAAGTAATCTGGATAAAATTGTAAGAAATTAAATTTGTAAGAAAATTAGGCCTTAAGTAATTCCATAAATGCATATGATCTACATTTACACTAGAATAACAGTAAGTGCCCCTTTAACATTATTTGAAGAACATTTAAAGAAGTATTTTAGTTAATCAACTATTATCCAAACTATTATCATTTCTTCAGTTTTTTTTACTGTCTTAATATTATTTAACATCATGAACTATTTTATGCATTGTCTCCCACAAAGTACATGGGTTTTAAACTGAACTAAGTGGAAATTATCAGTACTATTTATTAGATTTATTTTATCAAGCATTTTGAGTACATGATTAGGGAGTATTCATTCTGCTTATCATAAAGAAGTAGTGATGTTTTGCTTAGTGAGAATGGGGAGGAGTGTATCTGGAATTCATGGTATTTGGGGGCTACACTCTTGGCTTCTGTGTCTAAGGATAATTGGAAAAGGGTAATTGCAGCTACATGACTCATCAAAAGGAAGGCAGTTAGGACTTCTGACCCCTTAGAGATGAAGGTTGCTGTTACCTCATTAGCTTCAGCACTGTGTAATGAGAGACAGCTATAAAGGTTGACACGGAAGAGACATGATCAATATTAATTACAGACTTGACACTAGCAAGCAGCCATGGGCCTGTACCTTACCTTTCTAACTCTCATGTAATGGATGCTCAGTAGCTTTTAGCTGGCTGTCTTTTTTGATACTTAGATAAGAATTGTGTTTTAAATGTGGAGCATAAAGCACTCACACTTGTAAATTCCACCAATCATTTAACTTGAGCACGAGAAGTTGGGTTCAAGGCCAGCCTGGGATGTATGACACCCTTCATTTAAAAAGAAAAGAAAAGAGAAAAAAGAAAGAAAAGAAAATGCAGGGCACAGCAGGTTTTTGTAGTATAAGAAAGAGTCTTTACTTGGTCTTTTTTTTCTTAAAGTTACCTTTACATATTCTTGTTCTTGCTTTTGTTTCTAACGTTAACTTCAGCAAATAGGTTCCTGTGTACTCTCGCTCAGTCTGTATGTCTGAATTCATTGTTGCATCAAAGGGCTTCACTGATAGAAGTAAATATTGGAGTTTATATAGTATGCCCACAGGAAGCTTCAATATACAGGATTGTGGACTATGTATATGAAAGAAAGTGTGATCTCTCCCCTACCCAACCCTTCACCACCTTATGTGTATTTTAACAAAAAAATTTCATGAATAGGTTAATTCAAGGCCAATATTTATTTTCTCAAATAGTATGAACATAGGAATAAATATAATATAAGTCTAACTTCCTTCAATATTATTCATTATTACATTATGAATGGTTTCATGCTGTGTTATAACTGTCAGAGCCCAAGAAGTAGAATGCCATTAATAATTGTTTTATTAATTTTGCAGGTTTTTCTCAAGCAAGTCAGTTCAACTATGGATCTGACAATATTGAACTGGGAAACCATGTGCAATTAGTTTCTTCTTTCCAGTCAATTACTTGTGATGTGGAAAAAGATTCAACTCATTCAACTCAAATTACATGCTATACTAGGTCTGTTTAAATGTACCTTTAAGAACCTTAGTTTCAACATGTCAGAAGTCAATTATGTATATTGGCATTTTAGCAGTTTGATCGTGGTGCTTATGCAGGTAACAGCGCTGGTTACCAGTTGTTATATTTGATTTCATGATGTTGACATTAGTTTATTCCTTTGCTATGGTTGATTTTAATGCTGTTAATACATGAGGACTCCAAAAATTCATAGTCTGCATCTATTCTACTGTTATCATCACTATTACTTTTATCATTATTGGACTCCTCTAAATGATGAATGGCTACTATTAACCAATAATGATGTGCCTCAAAATATTCAAATCATGCTTTCCTGTTCAGTTTGATTAACCTTATTCCAACCTTCATACTCTTACTACAATTAAAAATGATCATTTTGTATGGTGATATTTCAAATTCTTTGCTATCAGTTCAAATTGATTTCTGTTATTAATTTTTTGGGGGGGAGTAAACCATTTTAAAAATGCAACCTTTAATACTAACTTAAACACATGCTCTCAAGGGCTTTATCTGCATTAGACTCACTGCCTGACTGAGGGCTGTACAATCTCTACTTAAGGGGAAGACTTGATTAACAGTTTTTAAAAAGCATAGTACAGCATAACTGAGTATACCATAGTGGGCACACTCTGCATGATTATTATTGCTTGTTGAAGTATCATTTATTTTGCATTTTAATAAAAACTCATATGCATACCCACCATGAGCATTTGTTATATGATACTGTAATTTATAATGAAGTCCTTCTTACAGTATAAAAGTGGGAGTTACAATAGATCAATTAGGATGAGACTTTATTTCAATAATAACAGACTGCAGCAGTGGTTCTCATAGTTGCTATATGCTGAATACAAGTTACTGTGTGTCTCTTTCGTGTTCTCCAATTATTTTCCAGAGCAATGCCAGAAGATGTCTACTCTGTCAGAGTCAGTGTGGATGGAGTGCCGGTTGCAGAAAATAACACTTGCAAAGGGGTCGTCAGCAGCTGGGCGTGCAGTTTCAGTGTATGTGGGATCTTTACATTGCCAATAAATGAGTTTATGTCTTTCTCACAAAACTGGACTTTCAGTTTTAGTTTTATATTGTTATCCATTTCCACATTCAAATATGTGTTAGCAAGAATTTCTCATTTTAATGTCTTCCATAGTAGCACAACCTCTTTTACTTCTGTTCTGTTTCCCCCTCCATTACAGTACCTTTTCTTTTTAAGATTTATTTCTTTATTTTATAAATGTGAGTACACCATTGCTGTTTTCTGACACACAAGAAGAGGGCATTGGATCTGATTACAGATGGTTGTGAGCCACCGTGTGGTTGCTGGGAATTGAACTCAGGACCTCTGGAAGAGCAATCAGTGCTCTTAACCTCTGAGCCATCTTTGCTTGCTTTGTTTCACGTTGTTGCTTTTTAAAGATTCATTTATTTTATGTATCGACATATCAATAAATTAAATTCTCATGTCATCAACTGATTTGCCTGTTGGTCACTTATTTCTCTCCTTCCAAATTCTGGTCTCAGTTTGATGTTCTCTCCTCTTTCTTTCAAGGGAAAGAAATTTTAAATAGTAATGTTAAGTATTCTTCCTTGTATATAATTGCTAAAGTAATGTGCCTCTCAAATTTGGGATTTTGTAAATAATGGTATTATGAAATATATTTCTTCAAATATTGCCTTATGTACTCTTTAAAGTGGCACTTAGGTTTTCAGTTGTTTTTGGACTGAATATCAGCATGCCGCAGTGCTACTTAGGATGACCGATTTTGTCCATTAACTCTGATCTTTACCTAATCAATATTAATTTTGTTTTTCAGATACCAGTATTTGTCTTTTTTATTAGCTATTTCCTATTTTGCTTTTTCAAAAGAAATGTCGTGTTTATTTGAATAATTATTCCTAATAATCAATGTATTATTTACTGTATTTCTAAGTGTTCTCAATATTTCATGATTATTAACTTTTAACTCATGACAATCTTGTAACTGGATGCTCACATCATTATTACTAAAATTGATGCACAGAATTTTATTACTTCCATGAAATTACATAGCTAGTTGTTGAGTTTACATATTAATTTAGACCACTGACTCTACACCCTTCTTCAGTACATATGTATGAATGTCTGAAAAGTAGGTATTCTACATTGATGCAGTACCAAATCACCATAACAGTGACTTGTTATTCAAGTCTCCTTGTCCCATAGCTCTGTAGATGGGAAGTCTGATGTCGATCTAAGTTGTTAAGATGCCTACGAGGGGAGGCATTCTTTCTGGAGACTCTGAGGGGAGAATACGTTTCCTTCACTTTTCTTGCTGTCCACATTCCTTGGCTCCTGGTCACCTTCCATTGTTTCAAAACTGTCAGCAGCAATCAATTCCTCCCTGTGATACATTACTCTGGTTTTGCTTCCAATGCCATTTCAAAGGCGGCTCCTTAGCAATCTGTAGACACCTGCGACTGTCCTTATGCATTCACATTGGAAAGTGGGCACTTCGGTGGGCTGATGTCTTAGGTATTGGAGTTTCTGACACACGGGTGACCTCCCTGGAGATATTAAGAATCGCTCCTTATTGCTCCAGAAGATTATCATTTTCATGGTGACGAAGCCTCTCTGAGACTTTCCTTCTTTTTAATCTTATGTTTTGAAATATACTTTGTTACTCATTTTTCTTCAGAAGGTTAATCAAAAGCAGATCTTAAAATGTATTTTCTCCTGAAAATCTTTGCTGGAGGGCTCTTGTGATTTAGCTGACACTGCTTACAAAGTAACAATATCTTGAAATGCAAGATGGTTTCTAGAGAATACAGACAAGGCTTTGAAAAATAAAAAAGATGACGTCCTGAACTTCATTTCTTAAATGAGAAACTATTTTGAGTCAGATTCTGAGGAATGTTGAAATATATGTAACACAATAACCAGACTTTGTCATGAAATTGTAGTCAAAGTAGGAGAAGGAATGCTAATGGACATGATTATTAATATTTTACAGACGAAACGTTTTAGAACTCCCACAATAAGGAGCATCACACCTTTATCTGGGACTCCAGGTCTGTTCTACAGCAGTTGAGATGCTTTAGGTTTTGTACCAATTCATTCCTTGTTTTAGCATGTAAAAGTGTATTTAACTTACAAATGTTATTTTTCTAATTACAAATTAATGACTAATTTTTAATTTGAAATTAAAAATTAATTTCAAAAGGTGAATCTTAATCACTAATAATGTGTTTTTCCTTACCAGAGATTTAGCTAGTATCTAGTGTTCATGATAACATGGCCTTATCGATTTATAATCTTGGAGAACAATGAGAGAATGTCCTTTACTTCAGCCCAAACTAATGGCAGTTTTAATTGTTGTCCAGAATTTTGTGTCAGGCACGGTTGCATATACTCGTAACTCCTGAACTCAAGAAGTAGAAGCAGGAGTTATCTGATATACACTGACAGGTTTTTTTTTTTTTTTAAATTCTGACAGCTTTTTTTTTAAAG
The DNA here is from genome assembly GCF_011064425.1 of Rattus rattus. Classification (NCBI taxonomy): domain Eukaryota; kingdom Metazoa; phylum Chordata; class Mammalia; order Rodentia; family Muridae; genus Rattus; species Rattus rattus. The sequence continues at coordinate 218,900,957 of NC_046154.1, forward strand.
ACAAAAAATTAACTGGTTTTAAATCTTTCTCCTTTCTTTGGTGTGTGTCATCAAATTTATCTAAGGCTTAATTTTCATGGTCTTCCCTTAAATATTGTTTATTTATTTGGCTTTTAAAAAATATTGAAGCAATATCTTGCTATGTACTCCTGGCTGGGCTTAAACTAACTTTGTAGAACCAAGAGGCCTAAAATTCCCACAGTCCTCCTGTTTCTGCCTTGCTAGTGTTGGAAGCCCAGGTGTGAGGCACCATGCCAGCTTTTGGGTCTGATTTAAAGGTAGTCATGTTTTTCCCACTAGGAATTCTTTGTTTCAATGATATAAATGTTCATATTTGTCCTATATGTGGAAAATATGTTTTGAATGTGTAATTTACTTTGAACTTTAATTGATAACTATTCTGTAAAATGATTTTCCATTTTCTTTATCCAATCTCTAGATTTTAATATCATTTTTCTTCCTGTTTATGCTGGGGCATAGCATGCTGATTATATAAATATGGCATCAAATTTTCATCTAGTTTTCAGGATTTTTATATTGTTTTTAAGTTATTTTTTAACCTTTGGAATAAAGTTGGATTTTTAAAAGTAAGTTAACCATTGACACAAGTGATATTTATTAAGAAATATTAATTGTATAGCACTTTATTCTATGACTATTTAGTGATGGTCACTTATGCTATATTGTATTTTTAGATAATTCAAACCAATGCTAAAAATAGAGTTAAACATCAGATATAGGCATCTGGATTCTGGGTTATTGGGAAAATGTATAGTGCTTTGAATGAAACATACAGAAGATACTCCCAACTAGAACCAATTTGAAGATTTGTTTTGTTTTGCTTTTAGGTACATTAATAACAATTCAAGGCAGGCTGTTCACTGATGTCTATGGAAGTAATACAGCACTGAGCTCAAATGGAAGAAATGTTAGGATTTTAAGGTGATTTTTTTCTCATGGAGTTATTATAATATTCTTATAACTAAAGATCAAATATGATATTCTAAAAGTAATAAAGTCCTAGTAGTATAAAAGCCCTCTGCAATTGGATCGAACTGATCAGAGTCATAGGACGAAAACCATACATAGTTGATTCTTTCTTTTCTGGTCTGATAGCACTTTTGTCTTTGAAGGCAAAGACAGTAAATGGAGAAACCTTATTACTTACCAGGCATTATACACATGTAGACCTACCCAAGCCTTATTAAGCATAGCTCAACCAAGGTCAAGAGTAGAACTCAAAGCGTCTACACGTCTCTACGTGTTTCTACTGCACTTTGATACAGGAGAGACTATTGAAAGTAAGCACGGTTAACTCATGAGCATCCAGGGCTTTTAGTCTTGGTTACTGTTTAACCAGCTGGGGGCCAGATGATGAATTTGGGGACTGGCTAGTCCCAAAACAACTATTACATTTTGGGCCGAAGACCTTTGCTGTCACTGGAGTGTTCTTCTGTGGCATATGTCAGGCTCTCTCAGCGCTTTCACAAAAGACCGAAAAATGTCAATCTCCTACCTGAGGAAGTGTGGACTCCATACTCTGGCTTTCAGAATGCTTCCTACCTGCTGAATACTTGTATTATAAGAAGAATGGGAAAACTCAATTTACAATTTAGATAGCAGTTAAAAGATTTATTAAATACTAAAATGACTATAGATCACACCTTTGTATATATGGTTTTCTAAAGAAGCAGTGAAATTTTTTCTAAAGGAAATTAAAATGATTTATCTGATATACTCTGAGCTAGAACTCACAATTAAATCATGGTAATATATTTTACAACCATTTATCATGTATAAGTGTATGTAGGAAAATCATTACAAGAGAAACAATTTATGTGCATGATTTAGTGTAAGTAAAGAATGTCTGCTGATGTATAATTGATTGTTATGAATGGCTTATATTACAACTGTTACATAGAATTTTCTTGTCTATCTTCTACTATAATGAGTCCAGGAATAGAAACTATAAACTTCAAAATGAGATTCTGGGTCAGCAAAATGGCTCAGCATGTAAAAGTGTTTGCACACAAGCCCTTCTGTCTGAGACTGATCCTCAGAGCCCATGTTGGAAGGGGAGAATCAACTCTTAACAGTTATACTCTTACCTCCACATGCAAGCATGCAAATCCTATCATGTGTGAAGGTTCATATACACACAATACACACATATACAAAGCAATAATAAATAAAATTAAATTGAAAAAAAGAGATTTTTCTCCTTACCATTGGAATTTATATCTGTGCCTTACCAGGAAATCAATGAAACCTATTTTTTTGAAAACAAAAAAAATCATTTGGAAGGGACCTCAGAGGTCAACCTAACCTAACTCTTGTGGTCTGGAAATCTTGAGATAGTATGGGTAAGTGCCAGAACCTTCCACCTACTGATATGATTTGCTCTGAAACACTCAGTGATCTTGTCTGCCCCTCTTATTTATGACACGGGGGCTCCCAAGACACTTTAGTGTACTTGAGGTGCAAGGGACTTGGGCAGTAAGAACAAAGCCAGGAGACCTATTCATCAGGCCTTGTCTGATAAGACAAAATCCCCAGACTTTTCTAGGTACAAATCGTAACAGACATGAGTTGAGGAACTGGTACCTGGTTCCAAGTTTTTGACCTCAAAATTTCAACAAGAAAAATGCCAAGACATATAAATGTTTAAGGTCAAATGGGGTACTATTTTTAAACACGCATACTTTTCTACCAGGGGAGTTAGAACATGTGGGTAAGAACACAGAATCCTTGGGTTTGGAATGTTACTGTACCCCTCCCTCACTGGCTAGGCATGAACAAGCTGTGTTAGTTACTTCTCTGCCTCAGTTTATTCGTCTGAAAATGGAAAAAAAGTGGAAGGGTAATAATTATTAAATGATCAACTTTATCTAAAAAGAGCTAATATTAATTGCTAAATTTATAATTTAGTTGGGATGAGACAGAAGATTAAAAGGACAGTTCACTTGACAGGGCTCTACAATGGGAATAATGACTTGGTTGCCTTTTTATTTTATTTACAAACCTAATACAATGGTTAAATGAAATATATTTATGCACTTATACATATATATAACAATAACAAAGTGGGCATGAATTTGAAAGAGAGCAGGGAGGAACATTAAAGGGAATTGGGGCGGGAAAGTTGGATAATTATATTAATTTAAGAAAATGAAAAACAGACGACGTATAAAGGTACATTTAAAATTTTATATATTCCTCTAGTAGAAATCATTATTTTTTTATAATTCAAATCTGCATGGAGCTTGGAACTCAGTTCACAGAAGCAGGGTGATATGTTCTGATGCTGAAAATAATAAATTATGTTATTACAAAGTAGTCGACAACTGTGAGCTTCCAGTACCATTTGGCAATAATATCAGGAGCTCTGATGTTTAATTCCTGCATATTAAATTTATAAAAATCTATTTTATTGACTTGATTTTAGTGAGAAGTTCCTAGTTTTTTGTGCTTAGTTTATATCAAAATATGTTATGATATTCATATTGAGTAATGTTTCCAGAAAATGATAAGTCCTCCAAGTATAACTACGTTCCACTTTCACAGATGTATCTATCCCAGTGCTAAGAGCAGGGCCTGACACAAGTGATAATGAACTGATGTTTAAGGAGGGAATGAAGGCTAGTAAGAGGCTGAGGAAAAAGTAAGATAGCCATCAAGTTTGGTAAAAAGAGTAGAATTTTGAATAACATTAAATGTGAATTAATCTTTTCTAATAATATTTATACAGAACTTATATTGGAGGAATGCCCTGTGAACTCCTCATACCACATTCTGATGATTTGTAAGTAATTACAATGATTCTTAAATAAAAATTGATATGAATATAATAATTTTAAATAGGAATCATTTTCATTAATGTACATCTATATTTGTTATAATTATGTTGTATATAGCACACTAATATTTATTTGTGTAACTGCTTTCTTCCTTGTACATGTCTATGTCTTTAATGTAGTAGTATACTATTTAGGTTCTTATGTACTGAGATGTACTCAGAAATAAATCCATCAAACCATTGCTTCACTTGACAGCATTTTAAACTCCTTAAAGGTAACATTAATAAAGATACCAAAATTAATCACAAGCTATTTCACTTCAAGGTTTTTGATTGAAGTATTTTCAATAAAGCCTGAGAAAGGATTCATTTTGATGAAATTATAGTTGTAAAAATAGCTGCTCTCTGGGCACCTGTTGTAAAGTAATGAGTTATTTTTTTTAGGGAATAACAGTATCTAAGTAGTCAATATGAACGTTGATGCCAGCGTATTTACTTTGCTAGGTATGGTCTGAAGCTCGATCACCCCAATAGAGATACAGGGTCTGTGACATGTAAGACCACTGGGACTTACATTGGTAAGTGCTGACCATCCTCCTGCCAAGCCTGGTTCTTCCTTGTGTTATTTTCTCCCCGACATTACCCAGATTATTTCCCCTCAAATCTGTTACTTTGTTTTTTAAGGTTTGAATATAATGTAGCGCTTGCTTTTTCTCCTCCTCCTCCTCCTCCTCCTCCTCCTCCTCCCTCTCCTCCTCCCTCTCCTCCTCCTCCCTCTTCTCCTCCTCCTCCTCTTTTTCCTCCTCTTCTTCCTCCTCCTCCTCTTCCTCCTCCTCCTTTTTACTGCTTTCCTCCATCAGAGGATTCATGACTAATCCTGCTGTTTTATTTATTCTTGAGTTTAGCACCTTTTCCTTCTCACTCTGTATACTCCAAATACATAGATCTTTTAATTCCTTAAGGTTTTATTAGCAGGTATTAGTTTGTACTTAACAGTTCATTGTGATATTTCAAACATGTATACAATGTATTTTTTCAAATTCACCCCATTACGGTCTCCCTACTGCCTCAAGCTCCCATTGCACAGCTTTTAATTCCGGAATGAGCTTCCTCCCAAACATTCTAAGTCTGAACACTTCAGATAAGATTGCTGGTCAGGAACTCCTTCTCCTGCCCCTGTTCTTCACTCAGACCTCCCTTTTCTTTTCTTTGATAGTCTTATCGCAAAGGTTAGTCCTCTGTCATTGCTCTTGACTGGCTATACTCTCCCTTAGATAATATGCTGGGTTAGGGGAAGGGCATGTGCTGTGTTTTCATGGTGCCTGCACCAGCTTGCCAAAGCTCCAAACAATTCAATAGCTTTTGAATGAATAAAAACATTTCAGGGTAGCACACATATGCATCTTTTATCATTCATTATTTGCAATAGTATTTTGTCATACTTTCCAATTATAACTTCAAAATACCCACTTACATATTTTATGCTGTAATACATTAAAATAGCTCAATTTTATTTCTTTAAGGCTTTATAGATCGAGTATACTTTTTTATATAAATTTCTGTAAATATTAATCAGCCTTTAATGTAGAATTATTGTTCTTTTCTGATTGAGAATTTAATCGTGTATTTTAATTAATTCCAGGTCATCACAATGTCAGTTTCATCTTAGACAGTGATTATGGAAGGTAGGCCATTTTGTAAATAATGATTTTCATAATTTATTCAAATGGATAAATAAAATATATATTTACTTTGTTCTATTAATGAAGAGATTAAAGGATTAATCATTTTTTTCTCATCAAAATTTACATTTAAAGAGTCCATAACTCCTGTATACCTATAACTTGTGTCTCTCAAAAATAAACAAAGTGAACAAACAGAAAAACATTCTATTGTGGAAATAGAGCTCATAAAAGGATGAAAATGGACATTTTGTATGTGATATTGAAAAACCGTTATTTTTATCTCTAGTTCCTCTTCTATTTTAATTGTAATTCTTTGAGAACAAAAATAATTTTTTTAATTTAACGTAAGAATAAATAAAACCTCATGATTATGTGACCAGATACATACTTTCCTTTAATATATCCAGATTCAGGCCATTGAAAAGATGGTAGAGTTTTCACATCTGTATCTTAATACCACCACGAATAACATAGAGAAGCTATGTCCTCTAATAAAAGCAGATTTTATTTCCAAATTTTCTAGACTCATCTCAGTACAAAGACTTTCATATATTCATACAAAAATAAGAATGTGCACATCTCATTGTGTTGCAAGCTCGTGTTATATATAGTAATAAAATGGCACTTTATGTTATCTAGCTTGATCTTACAAAGAATGTATAAGGTAAGCTATCATCCACCTTGTTTCCCACTGGAAAAATGAAATGAATATTAAACAGTTCATCATAAATATTATGTGATTGAAACTATCTAACACTATTTACATCTATGTCCTGGCACATCATTCCAGCACTCTGTGATGACTGATGGAGGGTTCAGTACCACATCTCATCATCATCTAAAACTTTGATCTGAGGTTCTCACCAGCACTCCTGTACTCTCAGAACAGTTGAAGATGTGTGTCATGGCGGCATTTTCTGACTGTCAGTAAAACTGCATGCCGTACTGACTCTTGTGAGCAGGATCTTGGTGTAGCACACGTAAATGAATTGTTCTGCCCCAAATATCATATTATCTTTCATCAAGAAATGAGCTAGTTGATTGACATCCAAATAAGTAATATTATTTAGTATCTGATACTAATAAAGCCATGGTGAATCAATAAGAGAAAGGCCCATTGGTTTCTTTCTGTGATTGAAAAAGTCCAGTGATTAAAAGTGTGAGCTGAATGGCTATAATGCAATAAAAATGGAGGCTGTTATTCCTGTCAGTGTCACAGGCTGAAGGAGGAATTCAGATTTTGTCCTTCCCTGCATGGGACTACGATTATAGTTAGGCCAAGGTCCAAAAACCACTGTATTTACAGATTTCTACTTATAAACATATAAAAGAAAAATTTTATGACAGAATGATGCCCAAGCTGGATGTGGTACTATGCATCAAGTATACTAGATCTATTATGATAGATCACGTGGTTAGAGAGAAACATGAAAATTAGTATAATTCAAAACCAAATCGGGTAGATAATACATAAATATGTTATAATAAATCTTTGGTAATTATTCAAGGTGAATGACTAAACAGCTATTTTGTTCAAGAACAGACCTTTGCAGAAATAATTTGTAAATTGGGCAGTAGAATTTTATCAAAAGGTTATAAAATGTGCTAAAACCAACAGTTACTGAATTTTAAATGATTTCTAGAACTACATAGACTTCTTTTAGGCTCTCAGTCTCCTTCTTTCTAAAAGGAAATAAAATTAATTCTTCCTTCTGCATCTATATGAAAAGTATTAATTACCAAATCCATCATAAATCTCTCAGAAAAGCAATTATCCTAAAGTAAATGGTTTGAGTGATCAAGGCTGAATTTGATTGTTCAATGTACATAAATCAATCTGCCACAGTCACAGACTCAGAGTTCATTTAAAAATGCAGCAAAGATTGATCAGGAAAACTCATGCCTGTAATTTCAACACTCAACAAGCTAAGACAGCAGGATTGCTGTAAGTTTGAGACCCATTTGGGCTACTTAATAAGACCCTGTTTCAAAAATAATTTTTAAAGTTTGCACGCTCACATATAATATTGACAGGAATACTCCATTAAACTCTGAATTTTATGGTCTTGATATATAATGTCACATTCATTCTTTTTAAAGTTACTAGCTGGTTGTGGTGGCACAAAGCTGCAATCTCAGGCCTTGAGAAGCTGAGACAAGAGATTGACCTTAAGTTTAAGGATACCCTTGGCTATATACATACAGATACAAAGCTAAAAAAAAGACCCTGTCTCAAAATAACTGGAGAAAGAAAGAAAGCCTATGGCTGATCTTTTTGCCTTAATGCTTTGTAATTTTAAAAATGTATGTTCCTATATAAAATAGTCTTGGGAAGTTAAGGTAATTATTAAAACATGACATTTGTCACATAAAAATTCTTGGTTTAAAATCACATGATATCATTAAAGAATATTAAATCATCTCACAAATTATAAATTTCATATGTTACATGAAGTTCAGGAGTACCAGTGCATGTCAAAAGAAACAATTAAAAAACGTGTCGGTATCCACTATGTGTGTCTTAGAATGACCAACCTTGGAGGCTCTGTTTCCTCAAGTTCAAACAACAGCTGTTCCAAACTGATAAGGCTTAGATGAGGCTGTCTTAATTGAGAAATGCCTAGTCATTATCAATAAATTAGCCAAAACCATCTCACTGTTATCCACAATAAATTATATTCAAATTTTATTTCAGGAGGCAATTTTCCTCCTCTCTTCAGAAACAGCATTAATTTTTGAGATGCAATGGCTGGCCAGATACAATGTTATTGATGCTGTCATCGTTTCAGATCATGGGAATCAACCACAAAGCTTATAAGAAAATAGACAAATTAAGATGGTCTTCTTAAATAACTAATTTAACATAAAGTGTTTTCTGGGACACATTCATGTTGAAAGTGCACATTATAAAGCCTAGATTAGATGTATAGCAGAGTTCACTCAGACACAAGACTTACATTATCCTAGAGAGTATTCAGTCTATAGCAATTATGATCATTGTGTGGGATTCTTCTATTATTTGAATTTCCTTAACTTTTTTTTTTATTAACTTGAATATTTCTTATATACATTTCGAGTGTTATTCCCTTTCCCGGTTTCCGGGCAAACATCCCCCTTCCCCCTCCCCTTCTTTATGGGTGTTCCCCTCCCCATCCTCCCTCCCTTGCCGCCCTCCTCTCAACAATCTAGTTCACTGGGGGTTCAGTCTTAGCAGGACCCAGGGCTTCCCCTTCCACTGGTGCTCTTACTAGGATATTCATTGCTACCTATGAGGTCAGAGTCCAGGGTCAGTCCATGTATAGTCTTTAGGTAGTGGCTTAGTCCCTGGAAGCTCTGGTTGCTTGGCATTGTTGTACATATGGGGTCTCAAGCCCCTTCAAGCTCTTCCAGTTCATTCTCTGATTCCTTCAACAGGGGTCCTGTTCTCAGTTCAGTGGTTTGCTGCTGGCATTCGCCTCTGTATTTGCTGTATTCTGGCTGTGTCTCTCAGGAGCGATCTACACTTCTGCACTTCTTTGCTTCATCCATCTTGTCTAATTGGATGGCTGTATATGCATGGAGCCCACCTGACAAGGCAGGCTCTGAATGGGTGTTCCTTCTGTGTCTGTTTTAATCTTTGCCTCTCTATTCCCCTGCCAAAGGTATTCTTGTTCCCCCTTTAAAGAAGGAGTGAAGCATTCACATTTTGATCATCCGTCTTTGAGTTTCATTTGTTCTAGGCATCTGGGGTAATTCTAGCATTTGGGCTAATAGCCACTTATCAATCTTCTATGCCTATTATCCTTAGGTTTGGTCTTCTCATTGAGTCCTGGATTTCCTGTATGTTTTGGACCAGTAGCTTTTTCTGCTTTACATTATCTTTGACAGTTGAGTCAATGATTTCTATGGAATCTTCTGCTCCTGAGATTCTCTCTTCCATCTCTTGTATTCTGTTGGTGAAGCTCGTATCTACAGCTCCTTGTCTCTTCATTTGGTTTTCTATATCCAGGGTTGTTTCCATGTGTTCTTTCTTGATTGCTTCTATTTCCATTTTTAATTCCTTCAACTGTTTGATTGTGTTTTCCTGGAATTCTTTCAGGGATTTTTGTGACTCTTTCAGGGATTTTTGTCTCCTCTCTATGGGCTTCTACTTGTTTATTTATGATTTCCTGGAATTCTTTTTTTTTTTTTTCATTATCAGATGTTTATTAAAAGATAAGATAAAGGTTTCAGTTTCTCACAGTCTAGTTCACTGGGGGTTCAGTCTTAGCAGGACCCAGGGCTTCCCCTTCCACTGGTGCTCTTACTAGGCTATTCATTGCTACCTATGAGGTCAGAGTCCAGGGTCAGTCCATGTATAGTCTTTAGGTAGTGGCTTAGTCCCTGGAAGCTCTGGTTGCTTGGCATTGTTGTACATATGGGGTCTCAAGCCCCTTCAAGCTCTTCCAGTTCTTTCTCTGATTCCTTCAACGGGGGTCCCGTTCTCAGTTCAGTGGTTTGCTGCTGGCATTCGCCTCTGTATTTGCTGTATTCTGGCTGTGTCTCTCAGGATCGATCTACATCCGGCTCCTGTCGGTCTGCACTTCTTTGCTTCATCCATCTTGTCTAATTGGGTGGCTCTATATGTATGGGCCACATGTGGGGCAGGCTCTGAATGGGTGTTCCTTCAGTCTCTGTTTTAATCTTTGCCTCTCTCTTCCCTGCCAAGGGTATTCTTGTTCCCCTTTTAAAGAAGGAGTGAAGCATTCACATTTTGATCATCCGTCTTGAGTTTCATTTGTTCTAGGCATCTAGGGTAATTCAAGCATTTGGGCTAATAGCCACTTATCAATGAGTGCATACCATGTATGTCTTTCTGTGATTGGGTTAGCTCACTCAGGATGATATTTTCCAGTTCCATCCATTTGCCTACTGAATTTCATAAAAGTCGTTGTTTTTTTGATAGCTGAGTAATATTCCATTGTGTAGATGTACCACATTTTTCTGTATCCATTCCTCTGTTGAAGGGCATCTGGGTTCTTTCCAGCTTCTGGCTATTATAAATAAGGCTGCGATGAACATAGTGGAGCACGTGTCTTTTTTTATATGTTGGGGCATCTTTTTGGGTATATGCCCAAGAGAGGTATAGCTGGATCCTCAGGCAGTTCAATGTCCAATTTTCTGAGAAACCTCCAGACTGATTTCCAGAATGGTTGTACCAGTCTGCAATCCCACCAACAATGGAGGAGTGTTCCTCTTTCTCCGCATCCTCGCCAGCATTTGCTGTCACCTGAGTTTTTGATCTTAGCCATTCTCACTGGTGTGAGGTGAAATCTCAGGGTTGTTTTGATTTGCATTTCCCTGATGACTAAAGATGTTGAACATTTCTTTAGGTGTTTCTCAGCCATTCGGCATTCCTCAGCTGTGAATTCTTTGTTTAGCTCTGAACCCCATTTTTTAATAGGGTTATTTGTCTCCCTGCGGTCTAACTTTTTGAGTTCTTTGTATATTTTGGATATAAGGCCTCTATCTGTTGTAGGATTGGTAAAGATCTTTTCCCAATCTGTTGGTTGCCGTTTTGTCCTGACCACAGTGTCCTTTTCCTTACAGAAGCTTTGTAGTTTTATGAGATCCCATTTGTCGATTCTTGATCTTAGAGCATAAGCCATTGGTGTTTTGTTCAGGAAATTTTTTCCAGTGCCCATGTGTTCCAGATGCTTCCCTATTTTTTTCTTCTATTAGTTTGAGTGTGTCTGGTTTGATGTGGAGGTCCTTGATCCACTTGGACTTAAGCTTTGTACAGGGTGATAAGCATGGATCGATCTGCATTCTTCTACATGTTGACCTCAGTTGAACCAGCACCATTTGCTGAAAATGCTATCTTTTTTCCATTGGATGGTTTTGGCTCCTTTGTCAAAAATCAAGTGACCATAGGTGTGTGGGTTCATTTCTGGGTCTTCAATTCTATTCCATTGGTCTATCTGTCTGTCTCTGTACCAATACCATGCAGTTTTTTTATCACTATTGCTCTGTAATACTGCTTGAGTTCAGGGATAGTGATTCCCCTGAAGTCCTTTTTATTGTTGAGGATAGTTTTAGCTATCCTGGGTTTTTTTGTTATTCCAGATGATTTTGCAAATTGTTCTGTCTAACTCTTTGAAGAATTGGATTGGTATTTTGATGGGGATTGCATTGAATCTGTAGATCGCTTTTTGGTAAAATGGCCATTTTTACTATATTAATCCTGCCAATCCATGAGCATGGGAGATCTTTCCATCTTCTGAGGTCTTCTTCAATTTCTTTCTTCAGAGTCTTGAAGTTCTTATTCTACAGATCTTTTTACTTGCTTGGTTAAAGTCACACCGAGGTACTTTATATTATTTGGGTCTATTATGAAGGGTGTCGTTTCCCTAATTTCTTTCTCAGCTTGTTTCTCTTTTTGTGTAGAGGAAGGCTACTGATTTATTTGAGTTAATTTTATACCCAGCCACTTTGCTGAAGTTGTTTATCAGCTTTAGTAGTTCTCTGGTGGAACTTTTGGGATCACTTAAATATACTATCATATCATCTGCAAATAGTGATATTTTGACTTCTTCTTTTTCCGATCTGTATCCCCTTGACCTCCTTTTGTTGTCTGATTGCTCTGGCTAGAACTCAATAGAGCCCGTGCTGGAACACTGGGTTCCATCTCAAGGATGAGGTTTTTGACGTGTTCCTGGATTCAGTTTGTGAGTATATTTCCATCA